>NC_069501.1:854757085-854872085 GCF_027579735.1 Bombina bombina | reverse complement strand
CTAGAACAAACGACACCCTCAGGGAACACAAGATACCCCCGTCTGAAGCAATCAGACCTCACAGGGGATGAGAACCGGAGGACGGGTACAGGACTCACTCGTAATTCCCAGCCCAAAGGGAAGAGAACACCCTTAGCCGAAGCTCAACACCCCCCCAGCAAGGTACTAGGCCGCAACAAAGTCACGCAATTTCAATAGAGCCCAAAGGCCCCAAGGGCAACACTAAGGTAAATGAGAACAAGAACAGAGTCACCCAAAAGAGAGTAGAAAGAAAGGCTAGTCTCCATAATCATTTCAGATTAACGTTCCAGAGGACCACACCCAAGGGAGAAGAATGCACACCATCCCGAACCCAGGCAGAAAAACATCCCCTAAGCAAAAAGCTTGGAAAAAGAGACAACACCTCCTATCGCCCTGATATGGAGACGACAAACTCTCAAAGGAAGACAGAGCCTCACGGCCTCCACTTCCTAATTAAGAGGCCAAACCACCAGAAAAAAACAGACGAAGTCCAGAAAGTCTCAACCCAAAGGAAGAGGACCTCTAAAAGGAACAAGTCCTAAAAGGACACTTCCAAAGAGACCATGAAAGGCAAAACCATAAGAACAGCGGTATGAAGGACCTAAATCCTCCAAGCCAACAACCTACGACGGGAAGGAACACTCTAGCTCCCGGAAACGACTGAGCATGTCGCTGCAGATCTCAACGGTGTCCCGGCCCACTACATTGAAAGGCAAATGAGGACTGAACAAATCCCCCATGCCCCTAAGCAACCACGGACCATCAAGTCCTCTCGGGATGTTAGTTGAAGCTTGTAAAATAAAACAAGAAAACAACACAAATGATATTGTGATCACTAGGCGCCCTCGCCGGACCAACCGGACATAAAAAGATGCCACGTGTCTGAACTAAGCCTCAAAAACAGAAGGTTTTGTACCCAGTCAGGACCAGCCTGAAACCAAGGCCCCAGCACTGTCAAGGCCACATAGAGTCTCCCCCGATGATGGAGGGATAAAGCACAGTCAGACAGACATTTGTAAAAAGTGCAACCACAAAATCGCGAGTATCAATTCCAGAGAAGAAAGTTCCCGAAGGAAACATCACACCACAAAATGAGCTTTAGACCAAATAAAAATCATCCTCACCGGATGAAAATAAAAGATAAGGAAACCCGTAGGTTATCGCCCAGGAAGAATAGACAGACCCGCAGGACCAGCCCAACAGGGGTCCGAGACTTCCAAGCTCAGAACTGGAAAAGTATACACAAATAACAAAGACTATAAGAAGATTACTTCATCCCCTTATGTCTATGTATGCAAGCCAGTCAAAGAGTAAGAATGAGAATCCCCAGACCCATTAAGAGTGGGATCCTCCAGCAACGCCAAAAACGTGCCTTAGTACAAACACGAAGGTGCGCCAGTCTATAACGAAAGGCGCAACATACCTCCGCCGGGACAAAAGGAAACACCAGCCCCGAAGGTTGACCCCCTGAGGCCTCAGGGGCAGTCGTTCCCCCGGAAGTCTGAACTGGACCAGGCGATCCCACCCCTGACAAGCCCCGGTTAATGAAACACGGACAATATCGTAAGCACACTCCCGGGAGGTGCAGATGTGCCAGCTCCAAAGATATGGCCATGCGGAACCATGTCATAACCTCCGGTGGGAACAGGTCACACTCCCTAGAAAGGATAAGTAGCGTTTGGTTACCTGCATGCGTAGTAAGAGTTGGTGGTAGGGAACGCATCTCGTGAGAAATTGAATCCCCAAAGGCGGATGGCTCAGTGGGTACCCGATTCCCCGATCCAGAGGAACAGAGCACTCTAAAACGGCATTCGGAACATATCTGATGGGTATGCATCACCCAGGCCAATTAATATTCTTCGCAAGAAGTAGAGTCTGAATCAGAGACATCTGTCTCCAAGAATCCTCCATAACTGGGACACTGCCACCTCCAGAGAACCAGACCCCAGCGGACCAGGATTTCTCTATCGCCAGGCGGTCAGAAAAGCGGAAATGGAAAAGCGCGCCCGACCGAAAAGGCAGAGTCACTAGACATAGGCCATTATGTTCCAAAATAGCCATGAGCCGAAGCAACACTACACAGTAGCAGACAGAATCACAAACATGATTATAAACCCCCTGTTCAATAATCCCCCTCAGGAGATATGAACCCTTGATTCCTAGATACAAAAAGGAGCCTCACTGAGACCCTATGTTAAAGTTATCACCGAAAGGTTGTAGCCCCTCTCGGATAAACAGTTGGAATTACAATACATCCATGATGAATGTAAAATAAAACGATCTTACCGGAATCTACGCCGTGGAACAGGAACATGGCCCTTCAAGTGTGACAGATAGTAGCGTCGCTTCTGCCATGGACTTGAGAAAAAAAAGCAGGCAGTGAAACTCGTCAACGCTGATTGCTTGTGGAGCTGTTAATATGAGTTGGGATGGTTTTGCAGAAAGACTCTCCCTGCATCTCCGGACTCTAACTTTCACCAATGCTTTCACTGAGAGGCTGACAGGACTACTTAAAACTCCAGTCCCATGCCGTAGAGTACTACCCTCCATAAGAGACTATCGAAAAAACTTCTGACACTTCTCTGTCAACCTCCTGGGACGAAAGGCGAAGAATGACTGGGGGATGAGGGAAGTGGGAGGAGTATTTAAGCCTTTGGCTGGGGTGTCTTTGCCCCCTCCTAGTGGCCAGGTTCTGAATTCCCAAAAGTAATGAATGCAGCTGTGGACTCTTTCCATTTATGAAGAAAACATACTTGTATTATCTCTACTGCCCACCACCCAAAAAACAATATTATGACCATTATAGTTACCTTTGGGTCCCCTGGAGTGAAGAAACTCATATAGTTGTTGATTTGCTTAAAGATAAAACCTCTATCCATAAATGTGAAGCACCTCTGCAAAGTAAATAAAACATTAATTAGTGCAACACTTCATTTGAAAATACTACAGGCTAAGCATAATCTTAACATGTAAGGAATGTGGTCTGCCGCATAAAAAAAGAGGAAAAAAATACAACAAAGTACAATATCCGTTCAGAGGTACAAGATGAATATGGAAAAACATGTTTATTATATTCACTTGAGGTCAACAATAAGGCCACAAAATACATATACATACTTACTAAAGGATTTTAAAGACCAAAGACAGTGCTATACAATAAATGCATTAAAATAAAACTATAAACAAGAATACAATTCTAGAAACAAAAATAATTTTATCAATAAAAATCTGAAGGGCACAAAACATTGTGTACTTTACAGCTCCACTCTGTCCATGCAACTCTTACAAGAGTGGTATGATAAAAAATATTTAAATGAAATTGTATGTCTTTGCTACATTCTTTAAGTAGCACCCACAAAGGAAAACTGGACCCTTTATAGGGGCTAAACAAAAAGAAAACAAAATGAGCTAAACCTTTTCAAGCTTCTACCTACCACATTAAAATTAGCTAAAAGCAGTAATAAAAGCTTGTTGAATGCTACATAAAGAGAATGAGTCAATTTTTTTTTTTTTTTTTTTTCCCCTTGGCTGACTGTAGCAGCAGTAACAAATGAAGATCAACTTTGCAGTAGAATAACAAAATGGGCAGAGTAAGAAAAAAAGAAAAACATGCAAAGACTCAGTTTAAGAAGCCACAGAATAACTTTTCTTACAAATCTATCTTACACAGGAAAAGAAAATCAATTTATAGTGCTCAACACTGTGGCAAGAATGATGAACTGCTGCTTTGCACAGGTCCTCAGAAGAGATATCTTCATAAGTTGCTCAAGAAGAGAAAACAGTTTTCAGCCTCAATGGAACTGGTACTAATTACTTGACAAGCTGAAATGGCACAGTAAACATGCCATCTGGAAACTGTTGTCATGGGTGGCATAAAGGGATTTCAATGTCTTTAGACAATCACCAACAGCCACCTCAAAGTGCCTCCATTCTTTCCCCCTATCAATATAGGCGAGCAAACTAGATCCTTGGTGCAAAGATATTTTACATATGCCAGCTTATTTACAAGGGTAACATAAGGGGAAGAAACTTCTTAAGAAGCAAGAATATCAAAACCCACCTTAGGTAAGAGTTTGCCATCTGGCTGGAGAGCTACCATAACTCAGCTGATAAAGAAACCAATGTCATGAAAATCCTTGCTGCCCATCCAATCACATGTTTAAGGTAATAGTGAAAAGACTAACTTCTATATTCAGAATTTGTCTACATACATTTTTACCAGGTTAGGGAAGCAGGAATTTATTTTCCAATATGGCAGAATCACCACAGTCAATGTTTTATCTGGTTTATTTTATCATAGGACCCCAGCAGAACATAGGTTATAGGACTACTTTAAAAAAAATGGTCCAGAAAGGAAACCACCTGGCCTCTCTTCTTTATAATTGCAATACAAAGCCAGTCAGAAGAAAGAATGATCTGTTGAGATTGCAATAAATGATTTTTCCTGAAGGTAGGCTGAATTTTTAAAAGATGGCCAGTCTTTAGAATCAATCTGGTATTCTGCATCAGTAGATTTTAAGAAACTCCCTGATATCTAAGATAATACCCATGGATTGGAAAAAATGCCTTTAAATGCTGTATTCTGTAACTGACCTTGAAAATGTATAAAGGGCCAGATCAAATGCTTTGAGTACCAACAAATACGCTAAAGACAATTTATAAGGGCTAGACCAACTGCCTTGAGCATCAACACATTTCATCTGCTACAAAGGTTTATCCATTAATAAACAGTTGTAAATTAATCCATTCAGTTGAATTTTTCTCCCTCCAGATGTAAAAACATGATCCAGAAGGACAATGCCTGCTATCCACTTTGTAAAATAGGAATACAGGAAAATAATTTCATTCTCTGTGGCCATTTAGAAAGGAACCATTGAATGGTTGCATCCTCCACCTGGCTCATCATACAACTGATAGTTGAGGACAACTCTGCTATGAGTCCCATCCAAATACAAATAGCTTCAGACAACAGCATGCTAATACACAGCTGATAGTCCCAATAATATTTATAAACAAAAGTAGTTCACTAACAAAATTATGTGAAGCTGGAGGACAAGCAGCTTCACAATCAAGCACGTAAGTTACTGATTTTACCACTAGGAGGTGCACAGAGATTTTTCATAATAACGGTATAAAAATGATCTCTCTCTCTCTTAACTGATGCATCTTTCAGACAATGTGAAAGTCAGATTACATTGAGTTTTTATAATGAGAAATCAAATCTTGAAAGATTTTGAAGGGCAAATTGTATTTGTAACCAAAGTGCTAAGACTTTTAACAACAGATGTTTTTCAGTATCTTTATTTATTCAGCCAACATTTTCCCTTCTGGAGTGTCCATTCAACAGTTTAGTTTTAATACAATTTGTATGCATGCATTGCCATGAGACAGCTTATAAGAGAACAGACAGGTGATGAGATATATGAACATTCAAGTACAGTATATTAATGATATAATAAAGGTGAGGATAAAGCATATTATATTAAAAAAACATAGCAATGGGCCATGATCTTAAGCCAGAGGGTGATAGGTTCTGGAGTAATGGCATAGACACTTCTTTACAAAAGGGGTGTTTTTTTAATGGGATAAACTTCCAAAAAAGGAGGTAGAAAATTCAAGAATGCAAGTGATATACATAAACCTATCATGAAACTTTATTAAGCGTCAGACAGAAATATGGGCAGACTTGATACGCCTTCTGGTTCCTATCTGATATCAAAAGCTATGTAATTTGTACATGTGTAGCTAAATATGAAATCCAAGGCAACAAGTTACTATCACATACCTTTATGAAGAAAGCAAGGCTGTGATTGGCATTTCTGGAAGCTTCTGGATTTTCCTTATACTTTTGTGTGATATGTGGCATAATCATATTGACCAACTCTTCCACCGCGTGGTGAAAAGAGGGAGGAAATCTTTGGTTCCGTAACAACTAAAACACAAAGCAAGGAAACAGATTTAAATGTTAAAAAGGGATTATTACATAACAGTCAAGTGTTTCTTGTACGACTGGGATAACCAGCTTAATTATATTATTTTTTTATTCCAAATTTTTTTATATCAAACTAATTATTTTTACATTTGAAGACAGAGGAGTAATATATTACATCTTTAAACATATGAATAACATTAAAATGTTAAAGGGACAGTTTTGCATAACTAACACAGTTATAATATACTTTTAACCTCTGTGATTATCTTGTATCTAAGCCTCTGCAAACTGCCTCTTTTTTCAGTTCTTTTGACAGACTTGCAGTCTAGCCAATCAGTGCCTGCTCCCAGATAACTTCTTGTGAACGAGCACAGTGTTATCTATATTAAATACGTGAACTAACACCCTCTAGTGGTGAAAAACTGTTAAAATGCTATCTGAAAGTGGTGGGCTTCAAGGTCTAAGAAATTAGCATATGAACCTCCTAGGTTAAGCTTTCAACTAAGAATACCAAGAGAACAAAGCAAAATTGGTGATAAAAGTAAATTGGAAAATTGTTTAAAATTACATGCTCTATATGAATCATGAAAGTTTATTTTGGCCTAGACTGTCCCTTTAAGTTATGAAGTGATGATGGCTACCAGCAATATACAAATTCTAATTTGAATTTTGTATGTATCAGAGATTTCCAGACACAGCTTTATCTCTGGTATCTTAAAACATTTTATTTGTCTCCTAATCTTTTTGAATTAAGAGAACGTTTCATAAAATAAAATAGTTGTAAAAAACAATCCGTAAATAACAGGGCAAAATACTCGTTATTTTGAAAGCTTCCGGTATGAATCTTCCTATCCATGGTTTAGAAAGTGTTGTTTGGTCCATATGGAAGAAGACAAGAGAATTGTTGCATCCACGCTGCATATCAGTGGGTGGCATCAAGGTGGCGTGTCCTTACAAGTTTTGACGACCAACTGGCTTCATCAGAGTATATAAAATTTGATTAACTCTTTTTTAAAATCCATTTAATCTTCTATTTAGCAGCAATATATAATCCCAATAAAGCAGGAATATCCTTTTCATTAATTCTAGCTCGTCCTAATGGATTTAATATTTGTGTTATTGAATGTAAATGACTGGTGTATATTTGCCACTTTGACATGCTTAACTATATTTTTTGGCAAAATTTTGCCTTTTTAAAAGACAATCAGATTTAGCATATCTAATTTGTATTAGTGTTTATGATGTATTCTTACTTATAGGATAAATATAATAGTTTTATCTACATTATTTTACCATTTATTAAATAATTTCATGCGCAATAAAAATATTGTGCCCATGTTTGTAAGACCAGTACAATAATAAATATATCACAGGGTTTATTGCTTAGAAGCTGCATGTATTTAAATGGTTATATGTACAATAGTAAATTAATCCATTGTAACACTGCTAGTTCACTATCTGCTATTCTCATACTACTAAAGGAGGTTTTTATGTATTGGATCTTGCATATAACTTATATTACTAAAGAAAGGGTACAAGGTCTATGCCTTTATTTAATCCCCCAGCCCTAAATGGCAGGCTAAGCCTGTATCATCTGTTCCATCTATGATACTTCCAATGAGATGCAGCGTGGATGCAACAATCACCCGGTCTCCTTCCAAACGAACCAAATTAAACTTTCTAAACCAGAGACAGTAAGGTACTATAATCTACCATTAAAGATCTAAGTCCACACAGTAATTATACAGGACAAGAAGATTCATACCGGAAGATTCCTAAATAACGAGTTTATGAATAACCATATCGTATTTCCCTGTTTTGGATAATGGTGATGCACGGTTCATTATTTACTGATTGTTTTTTTATGACTAGGAGAAA
Organism: Bombina bombina; assembly: GCF_027579735.1. NCBI lineage: Eukaryota > Metazoa > Chordata > Amphibia > Anura > Bombinatoridae > Bombina > Bombina bombina. The sequence goes on along the minus strand of NC_069501.1, from coordinate 854,864,254 downwards.
AATGAAATGTTACCATACCAGAGATAAAAGCCATACACAACTGTGTCTGTGTCTAGAAATCTCTGATACCGTCAAAATTCAAATTAGCACTCTGTGAACATGTTTCAGCTATAATGCATGCAGTTTATATCAATTTTTGAGTGTGCATTGACAAACCTTCTGTATATGATATTAATTTGTTCTCCAATTATTATTAGCATATTGCTATAAACAATGTTAAACACTGCTGCAAGATAGCTTAAGGTATGTGAATGCTCCGGAGCTCACCTTACTTAGATTACTCTTTAATAAAGGATACCAAGAGAAATAGAAAATAACATTTATTTTGTTAACAGGTCACTATATTTGGAGGGGGAATTAGCCACCAAACAATTTTCATTTGGGGCGTTAGGCTGAAAAAGGTTGGGAACTACTGCTCTAGAGCTTTATCTCAGATTCGGTTTGACACAAATCAAGCAGAAATGCACAATAATGCTGATGGTTTAAAACTGTCTTGCAATGTAGAAATGTTTGTTGTGTCATTATATGAATTTATTATATATTTGCTATACATACATAAGAAAATGTGAAAAAGAAAATAACTCAGTCTCTCATGTGTATTCTAATTATTAAGCACACACAAAAAAAACAATATAGTAGACGTTTGTGAACTCACTGTCATCCAAACTCTTCCCAAAAACAAAATTAAATTCCAAATGTTACAGCAGATGATGGGAGAAAAACATTTATAGAACGGAAATCGGTTGAGAGAGTCGTACTTTGTGGTTACACACCATCTCATTTTCACCTCAAACCCAGAAGCACTGTTTTTAAATATACTTCACCTACAATAACAAAAACCTTTCATTTCAGACACTTCTCTGGTGATATAATACAGCATAAACTGATCATATATAGTCTCTCTCAAAAAGGCATCTGAACTGCAGAAAGCATCTCATTATTTATTATTATTTATATATTCTGTATCACTCTGTACAAAGGTAGGGATATGCAATGACAAAGATTTGTGGTAAAATACAAATACAGACTAAACAAAACTAGTACAGGAGCAAGAGGGCCCTGGAGAGCTTACAGTCTACAGGTTGAGGGTGCGGGGTAGTTTGTCACATGGATTCTAGTTGCAGCAGAGAGTCAAGGCAGTTCAAGATTTTTGTGTTGGATGAAAACCAGAGGAGAGGTGCTACGCCTCTCTGAATAGGTGGGTTTTCAAAAAGCATCTGAAGCTATACAAGGTTTGAAACAGTCTGATGGAGCAGGGAAGAGGGTTCCAGAGTACAGGACTGCACGTGTGAACTCTTGGAAGTGATAGAGGGAAGTAGAAATTATAGGGGTGGAGAGACATAGGTCAGAGGTTGATTGAAGAGGGTGCGTCAGGAAGTATTTGAAGATATAGTTGTAAGTGAGGCAGTTGAGTGCTTTATAGGTTATGTAGACCAGCATCCCTATATTTGTAATTAAAGGGATACTAAACCCAAATTTTTTCTTTCATGATTCAAATAGAGCATGCAATTTTAAGCAACTTTCTAATTTACTCTTATTATCACTTACTGCCTGTGGTGCATTTAGGTTTTTGTGCTGGGTTAGAGAATGCAAAACAAATTATTTGAAAAAGTAGGAATGTAAACTTAGGAGCCGGCCCATTTTTTGTTTAGAACCTGGGTTGTGCTTGCTTATTGGTGGCTAAATGTAGCCACCAATCAGCAGGCACTATCCATGGTTCTGAACCAAAAATGGGCCGGCTCCTAAGCTTAGATTCTTACTTTTTCAAAAAAAGATACCAAAAGTATGAAGAAAAAAATTATAATAGGGGTAAATTTAAAAGTTTCTTCAAATTGAACGCTCTATCTGAATCGTGAAAGGAAAAAATTGGGTTTAATATCCCTTTAAGGTTATGGAACCCCTTTTGTATAAATAAATCCATAATGTTACCAATATTTTACATTGAGTTTAATTCATTAATTGTAATGAAGATTCAAATACCCCTTGCTCCAGCAGCCCATTTCAAAAGTATTTTTCTAGTGAGCTAATTGGCGCTCTAGCTATACAGCACTTACACATTTATTTATATTTTGGTAGCTAGTGCGCAGATTGGAGGACAGTTCAAACCCTTAATTAAAATATATATATATATATATATATATATATACTATTGAAGTGGGTGGCCAGAGCGGTATTCGAATTACAGAGCTACATTAAAAAGTAAGCTAAAGTGTATCTTCATTACAACTGATGAATTAAACTCCATATAAAATATCACTAACATTCAAAGGGTAACATACAAACAACATGCAAAGGGGAAAGTTTACTATCACTTTAAATATATCTCACTAGTGGAAGTCAAGGAGGGGTACCGGGGTGGGGGGGTACCCCCCCCCCCCCCAGACAACCAAGGATTTTTGATTTCTAATACAAAATTAAAGGGAAATAAAACCCAATTATTTTCTTTCGTGATTCAGATAGAACAAACAATTTTAAACAGCTTTCCAATTTAATTCAGTTATGAAATTTTCTTCATTTTTTGTTATCCTTTGTTGAAAATCAGCTCTATATGGCAGCAGTTTTGCAACAGTGTTATACATTAACAAGAGCACTAGATGGCAGCACAATTTGCTCTCATGTAGTGCTTCAGGCATGTGCACGTTACCTACCTCGGCATCTCTTCTACAAAGAACAACACGAAACAAAGCTAATTTCATAATAGAAGTAAATCGGAAACTCTTTAAAATTTGTATTCTCTATCTAAATAATGACATTTTTGGATTTAATGTCCCTTTAATACATTTGTAGATAAACCCTACATAAATGATTGCTGTCCTAGATTAAAATATACCCTGCCGTTTGCCCATTTTAGATTTATCATTTGCAAATGTAGCCCCTAAATGCACTTCCGTATTATGTGCCTGCTCTATAAAACAGTAGCAAATTCAAATATTCCTGGATTTAAGGGACAGTAAAGTCAAAACTAAATTTCATGATTTAGATGCAATTTCTTCTGTTATCAAATGTGCTTTGTTCTTTTGGTATCCTTTATTGAAGAGTAAACCTAGGTAGGCTTTTAAGAGTACGTTTTTGGAACGTGTATAACATTGAGATAAATATTGTTGCAAACACTGCAGCCAGATGGATAATGGCGCACACGCACTCTCCCTAAGTTAACCTAGAATAACTCTGTAACAAAGGACACCAAGAGAACTAAGCAAAATTGATAATAGAAGTAAATAGGAAAGATGTGTAAAATGTCACGCTCTACACAATTTAAAGGGACATGAAACACAAAATTTCTCTTTCATGATTCAGATACAGCATGTAATTTTAAACAACTTTCTAGTACCTCTATTATCACATTTTATTCATTCTCTTGGTATTTTTAGTTGAAAAGCAGGGACGTAAGCTTAAGAGTTGGCCCATTTCTGGAGCACTATATGGCAGCAGTTTTGCAAGAATGTTATGCATTTGCAAGATCACTAGATGGCAGCACTATTTCCTGCCATGTAGTGCTCCAGATGCCGGACAGATAGCTCAGCATGCTAAGGCAATGTGGCTGAGCTCTGGAGCAACCCAAGGGTTGCAGGTTCGATCCCCGGCGAGGTTCACTCAGCCTTTCATCCTTCCGAGGTCGATAAAATGAGCAGCACCATGAGACCCTTACGGGTGATTAGCAGCGCTTTACAAGTACCCCATACATACATACCTAGGTATCTCTTCAACACAGAATATCATGAGAACAAAGCTAATTTGATAATAGAAGTAAATTGTAAATGGCATGCTCTGTCTGAAGCACAAAAGAACACTTTGGGTTTCATGTCCCTTAGTTTCATTTTGAATTTATTGTACCTTTAACTACACAAGGTTTTGGTTATCGCTCCAAACGCCCAGAAGACACATACACAGAAGAATGAACTAATTGGAATTGGAATATGCTGGCATAAAATGTGAAATGATAAAATAAAAGTTCTGAGATTTTCTTTAAAAAAATGCTTTCAAAGTGATGGTAAATCCGAGCATAATTAAAGGGACAGTCAAGTCTAAAAAAAAAACCAGGATTTAAATAGGAAATGTAATTTTAAACAACTTTCCAATTTACTTTTATCACCAATTTTGCTTTGTTCTCTTGGTATTCTTAGTTAAAAGCTGAACCTAGGAGGTTCATATGCTAAATTTCTTAGACCTTAAAGACTGCCTCTAATCTGAATGCATTTTGACCACTAGACCACTATTGAGCTCATGCCCATAAAGTTACCCTGGAGTGAGAACTGATTGGCTAAAATGCAGGTCTGTCAAACTTAAATAAGGGGGCAGTTTGCAGAGGCTTAAATACAGAGGTAAAAAGTGTATTAATATAAGAGTGTTGGTTATGCAAAACTGGGGAATGGGTAATAAAGGGATTATCTTTCTTTTTAAACAACAAAAATTCCGGTGTTGACTGTCCCTTTAATGGCTAATGCCTTAGCATTAGTTCATGTGTTTCATATAGATAACATTAAGCTCATGCACCTGAAGTGACCTAGGAGTGAGCACTGATTAGCTAAAATGCAGATCTGTCAAAAGAACTTAAATAAGGGGGCAGTTTGTAGAGGCTTAGATACCAGGTAATTACAGAGGTAAAACGTGTATTTCTATAACAGTGTTGGCTATGCAAAACTGGGGAATGGGTAATAAAGGGATTATCTATCTTTTTAAACAACAAACAATCTGGTGTTGACTGTCCCTTTAAAAAAAGGGTGCTAAATTTACCCTGACTTGCTAACCTCAGCGCTCTCCTTTAATGAGGTGACTTTTCACCTCTAAACCAATAGCCGTGCGTGTCAGCTGTGCGTGGGAGGCCGGAGCCGCTGGGTGTAGCAAGCTACAGCGGCACAGTCAGGGTGAGTTTAGCACCTTTTTTAATAACTGATGACAAATTCAACTTTATTTTTAGTGATGGTAAATCCTAGCATTTGTTAAAATTTTATTTTATGATTTGGATAGAAAACAGAATTTTAAACAACTTTCCAATTTACTTCTATTATCAAATTTGCTCCATTCTCTTGTTATTCTTTGCTGATAAAAAACAGCATTGCACTACTGGCAACTAGCTAAACACATCTAGTTAGCCAATCACAAGAGACAAATGTGTGCAGGTACCAATCAGCAACTAGCACCCACTAGTGTAGGATACGTGTGTATTCTTTTTTTCAACAAAGGATACCAAAAGAACAAAACACATTTGAAAATAGAAGTGACCTTAAAAGTGTCTCAAAATTACATGATCTATCTGAATCATGCAAGTTTAATTTTTGTGAGGTGCCTGATGTGATTTTTGCCTTGGAACAATGACCTTTATTGAAAAAAGTCATTTCTGAGATAGGGGCGTGGTTTCAAATACATGTAAGCTATTTCATAAGTCTCATTCTTTTACCCAAGTGACAGAAGTTATCTGAATAAAAGTCAGCCATTTCTTTGCTTTCTAAGCTGCCCTACACACAGGTCTACTTGTATTAAGAGCTCAGTACACAGACATGCAATGTAACCTAATGATTACCTAATGTAAAACAACACATTACCTTTACTTTTGAATTTTCAACCAGGTGCTGGGCCATTGACTTTATCAAGATTTCAAAGAAAAACCAGGAATACTGTGAATAAATGAGAAACAATTTGGGTTTAAATGAATTCTACGCTGAAACTGCATTTGCAGTAACCAGATTATATAATAATAATATAAATCGATACACTGGTGTTTATGATGTAACCTGACAGCACTTTACTGCTGTCATTCTATTTACAAGTAACAGTCATACCTTAAGGAGCTTGTTGCAGGTTAGGAAGTCTGCAGAAGGCTTAAGGATGGTTGTCATGGATTTAACCAGCTCTTCGTGGGCAGTCTTGTATTCTGAGGTGACGAATGGCTCAGACTTATAGACATACTAAGATGAAGATGGCAAAAAGAGTTAAGGTCATGTAACTGTGTACATGCTACACTAAAATGTCATCTAAGTTTGTAGGAGATATATAAATCATTTTAGAAAACACTACTTTAAACTAAAGACAAACAAAGATTAAAGCAAAGTCAGGGATGGGCATAAGCATAACATTACTAGAAAGCAATAACATTGGTCCACAAGACCATTTATCAAAAGAGCTAGAATATGTCAAACATGAAATATAAAGATATTCCTATAATATTTTCCTTCTAAGGTGGTGAGAGTCCACAAAATTCCTTACTTGTGGGGGATTCACTTCCTGGCCACCAGGAGGAGGCAAAGAAACCCTACAACAAAGCTTTAAATATCCCTCCCACTTCCCTCTCTCTCCCAATAGTTCTGTGCCGAATCAATAAGGAAGGAGCAGGCAAGCATAGAGGTGTTCCAATTTTGTTTTTTTGAAGAATTACAGGGATGCTAATCCCAGAATTTCCCTCAATGGATAGTTCCTTGAAGAGAGGGTGGGTTTTAGGAGTGTACTGGCTGTGCAAATTACATCTTCTTGTTGGAGTTGTGTCACAAGCCTGCCCACGGGTGTCGCTGGGATAGTTATTTAACCTCCTTCTGTTTTGGCTATGAAGAGTACTCCCTCAAGATATCCTTTACTGTTAGTTACAGCGCAGGATGGGCTAACTACTGTCTCCTAGGACCTCCATAGGGGTAAGAACAGTGAAATAGACTGCAGCTGGGTAAGTACCCAAATATCTCTCTAAGCCCTCATACTGCCATGGCTACACTTTTTGTGTTCATAGCCAGGGTTAACAGTACAGCACCAATAGTTACTCTTGTTGGGTAGTACTGTTACTGTACTAGCTCTTCAGCATACAGCATACCAGCATGTCAAATATGGATAATAGATCATGCTAAAGACAGAGGGATTGTGATTCTCAGTGTATTCTGCAACACATTTACTTTCCCATACTCATGATTCCTGATGTGTCATACTTTTATTGAGCACCTCTTATAACCCCACTCTCTTGCTAACATCAGCGTTGCCGCGCTCGGGCAAATTTTCACATTTGGCATCAGTTCTACTTGCACCTCTTTAGCCTAGTAACTTTCTTACTTTGTCCTCCTTTCCTTGGCTATTTGTACTACTGGGTGAGAGAGGGAAGTGGGGGGGGGGGGGATATTTAAAGCTTTGTTTAGCGTGCCTTTGCCTCTTCTCGTGGCCAGGAAGTGAATCCCCCTCAAATAAGGACTTTTGTGGGCTATCACCACCAAAAAAGAAAGCACCAAAAAAGAAAGGAATTTATCAGGTAAGCATAAATTATGCTTTTTATTGTTTTTACCAATGAAGTACACATAGCATTTCTGTACCTTAACATAAGACCTTAAGTAGCTCTCCAACCCTTCTTCATGGCAGTGAGAAACAACATGGATAATGACCCTAAAGAAATACATAAAACAAATATGTTATTTACCAAACAGCACAATTAATTAATTCCTAACCAGATACCTAGAAAATAACTTTGCTTTTATGTTATACAAACTAATAAGTGCTTAACAGCATCAGACAAGTCTATTAGGTGATCATGACATTTCCTGGTAGGTTTGCACTGTTTGAGACCAGGTTGTATGCCCATTATTATTTATAGCTGCAACCTGCACATTCAGTATGAAGCCATGCAATGTATGCAAATGTGTGCAAGCGCATGCATGGAAGTGTAAATGTATGCAATGGTGTGTAAGTGCATGAATGGGTGTGTAAATGTATGCAAATGTGTGCAAGCGCATGCATGGAAGTGTAAATTTACGCAATGATGTGTAAGCGCATGAATGGGAGTGTAAATGTACGCAATGATGTGTAAGTGGATGAATGGGAGTGTAAATGTATGCAAATGTGTGCAAGCGCATGCATGGAGGTGTAAATGTATGCAATGTGTAACTGCATGAATGGGAGTGTAAATGTATGCAATGGTGTGTAAGTGCATGAATGGGAGTGTAAATGTATGCAAATGTGTGTAAGTGCATGAATGGGAGTGTAAATGTATGCAATGGTGTGTAAGTGCATGAATGGGAGTGTAAATGTATGCAAATGTGTGTAAGTGCATGAATGGGAGTGTAAATGTATGCAATGGTGTGTAAGTGCATGAATGGGAGTGTAAATGTATGCAAATGTGTGTAAGTGCATGAATGGGAGTGTAAATGTATGCAATGATGTGTAAGTGCATGAATGGGAGTGTAAATGTATGCAATGATGTGTAAATATGTGCAAGACAACAGGTGGATGTGTGATTTTTTTGAGAGAGAATGTAAGTATGTATGTATGTATGTATAAAAGTGCATTAATATAAGTGTAAGTGTTTATATTTGTATATTGTGTGTCACTGCAAGGAACAATGCATAAGGTGTGTTATTTTTGTAAGCCATCTAGAAAAACTAGATGTTACCTTGTAACATTGACTGCTATCTCCTCCTGAGTAGCCCTAGTGAGAACTCTGCACATCTGATTCAAAATTGTTGGCAGAAAAGCAATCATCACGTGCCCTTCCATTGCATGCAGACTCTAATAAAATAAATTGTTAAGAAATAGTTTAATTACTTATAGTCAGATGTGTTGCATACCCTATGAATAAATAAATAAAACTACAATCTATTTCATTTAATGTGCTGAGCCTTTTTAATTGTACTTAAATATGCAAAAAACATAATTTATGTAAGAACTTACCTGATAAATTAATTTCTTTCATATTGCCAAGATATACAATCCTACCAGGAGGGGCAAAGTTTCCTAAACCTCAAAATGCCTATAAATACACCCCTCACCACACCCACAATTCAGTTTAACGAATAGCCAATAAGTGGGGTGATAAAGAAAGCAGTAAAAAGCATCAGCAAAGGAATTTGGAAATAATTGTGCTTTATACAAAAAAATCATAACCACCATAAAGAAAGGGCCTCATGGACTCTTGCCAATATGAAAGAAATGAATTTATCAGGTAAGTTCTTACATAAATTATGTTTTCTTTCATGTAATTGGCAAGAGTCCATGAGCTAGTGACGTATGGGATAGCAATACCCAAGATGTGGAACTCCACACAAGAGTTCACTAGAGAGGGAAGGACAAAATAAAAACAGCCATATCACTGAAAAAAAATAATCCACAACCCAAATATAAGTTTATTCTCAAAAAATAAAAATAAACACTTAAATCATAAGCAGAAGAATCAAACTGAAACAGCTGTCTGAAGAACTTTCCTACCAAAAACTGCTTCCGAAGAAGCAAATACATCAAAATGGTAGAATTTAGTAAATGTATGCAAAGAAGACCAAGTTGCTGCTTTGCAAATCTGATCAACTGAAGCTTCATTCTTAAAAGCCCAATAAGTGGAAACTGATCTAGTAGAATGAGCTGTTATTCTCCAAATAAGCTTGAAGAATCAAAAGCTTTAACCACGAAGCCAAAGAAACGGCAGAAGCCTTCTGACCTTTCCTGGAACCAGAAAAGATAACAAATAGACTAGAAGTCTTCCTGAAATCTTTAGTGGCTTCAACATAATATTTCAGAGCTCTCACCACATCCAAAGAATGTAAAGATCTCTCCAAATAATTCTTAGGATTAGGACACAAAGAAGGGACAACAATCTCTCTATTAATGTTGTTAGAATTCACAACCTTAGGTAAGAATTTAAATGAAGTCTGCAAAACTGCCTTATCCTGATGAAAAATCAGAAACTGAGAATCACAAGAAAGAGCAGATAATTCAGAAACTCTTCTAGCAGAAGAGATAGCCAAAAGGAACAACACTTTCCAAGAGAGTAGTTTAATTTCCAAAGAATGCATAGGCTCAAATGGAGGAGCCTGTAAAGCCTTCAAAACCAAATTAAGACCGCAAGGAGAAGAGATTGATTTAATGACAGGTTTGATACGAACCAAAGCCTGTACAAAACAATGAATATCAGGAAGTTTAGCAATTTTCCTGTGGAATAAAACAGAAAGAGCAGAGATTTGTCCTTTCAAGGAACTTGCAGACAAACCTTTATCCAAACCATCCTGAAGAAACTGTAAAATTCTAGGAATTCTAAAAGAAAAAGAGAATTTATGAGAAGAACACCATGAAATGTAAGTCTTCCAAACTCGATAATAAATCTTTCTAGAAACAGATTTATGAGCCTGCAACATAGTATTAATCACTGAGTCAGAGAAACCTCTATGACTAAGCACTAAGCGTTCAATTTCCATACCTTCAAATTTAATGATTTGAGATCCTGATGGAAAAACGGACCTTGAGATAGAAGGTCTGGCCTTAATGGAAGTGGCCAAGGTTGGTAACTGGACATCCAAACAAGATCCGCATACCAAAACCTGTGAGACCATGCTGGAGCCACCAGTAGCACAAACGATTGCTCCATGATGATCTTGGAGATCACTCTTGGAAGAAGAACTAGAGGTGGGAAAATATAAGCAGGTTGATAACACCACGGAAGTGTCAACGCATCCACTGCTTCCGCCTGAGGATCCCTGGACCTGGACAGGTACCTGGGAAGATTTTGTTTAGATGAGATGCCCTCAGATCTATTTCTGGAAGCCCCCATATCTGAACAATTTGAGAAAACACATCTGGGTGGAGAGACCATTCTCCCGGATGTAAAGTCTGACGACTGAGATAATCCACTTCCCAATTGTCTATACCTGGGATATGAACCGCAGAAATTAGACAGGAGCTGGATTCCGCCCAAACAAGTATCCGAGATACTTCTTTCATAGCTTGAGGACTGTGAGTCCCACCCTGATGATTGACTTATGCCACAGTTGAGATATTGTCTGTCTGAAAACAAATTAACGGTTCTCTCTTCAACAGAGGTCAAAACTGAAGAGCCCTGAGAATTGCACGGAGTTCCAAAATATTGATTGGTAATCTTGCCTCTTGAGATTTCCAAACCCCTTGTGCTGTCAGAGATCCCCAAACAGCTTCCCAACCTGAAAGACTCGCATCTGTTGTGATCACAGTTCAGGTTGGACAAACGAAAGAGGCCCCTGGAATTATACAATGGTGATCTAACCACTAAGTCAGAGAAAGTCGAACATTGGGATTTAAGGATATTAATTGTGATATGCTTGTATAATCCCTGCACCATTGGTTCAGCATACAAAGCTGGAGAGGTCTCATATGAAAACGAGCAAAGGGGATCACGTCCGATGCTGCAGTCATGAGACCTAAAACTTCCTTGCACATGGCTGCAACCAATTTCAAACGTCTCTGGTCTGTCATGGACACTGAATCTATCTGGAAACCTAAAAAGGTTACCTTTGTCTGAGGAATCAAATAACTTTTTTGGTAAATTGATCCTCCAACCATGTCTTTGAAGAAACAACACTAGTTGATTTGTGTGAGATTCTGCAGAATGTAAAGACTGAGCGAGTACCAAGATATCATCCAAATAAGGAAACACCGCAATACCCCGCTCTCTGATTACAGAGAGTAGGGCACCGAGAAACTTTGAAAAGATTCTTGGAGCTGTTGCTAGGCCAAAAGGAAGAGGAACACATTGGTAATGCTTGTCTAGAAAAGAGAATCTCAGGAACTGATAGTGGTCCGGATGAATCGGAATATGAAGATATGCATCCTGTAAGTCTATTGTGGACATATAATGTCCTTGCTGAAAAAAAGGCAGAATAGTCCTTATAGTCCCCATCTTGAAAGTTGGTACTCTTACATATCGATTAAAAATCTTTAGATCCAAAACTGGTCTGAATGAATTTTCTTTCTTTGGGACAATGAATAGATTTGAATAAAACCTCAGACCCTGTTCCTGAAACAGAACTGGCATAATTACCCCTGATAACTCCAGGTCTGAAACACACTTCAGGAAAGCCTGAGCCTTTACTGGGTTCACTGGAATGCGCGAGAGAAAAAATTCTTCTCACAGGTGGTCTTACTCTAAATCCTATTCTGTACCCCTGAGAGACAATACTCTGAATCCAATGAACAGAGCAACATCAAGCCTCCACATCACCTCAGATTCGAAATCAGAGGACAGTAAAACATTGGGCTTAGATGCCAGCTAGATGGCAATACCCGAACCCTATGAGTGGAAAACCACTAGGACCTCTTCTTTCAAGAAGGAGATGCAGAGCATTCCTAACCCCCGGGGAAGGACCCCTAAACAGAGCCCAAAAATACCTCACTGTCTAATGTCCTGAAAAAGGAACAACTAACTCCTAAAGGGAATCCAAGTCCCCTGAAGTTGACCCATCCACAAGGAGAAACGGACTAAGTCCAAGAAGGTCTCAATGAAGAAGAGAACCACTAAAGGAACAAGACCAAAAAGGACAATTTCCTAAAGCCACACTGCCCCGACCGGCGGAAAAGAACTCTCAAATATTCCCACCACATGGGAAGGAATACTCTAGGTTCCGAGGGTATCGAAAGCAACAGAGAGTGTCACAGCAAAATTCACTGACCCAGTCACCAGAGAGACGGCTATTTAGGACTAAAACAATCCTGAGAGCCGCACGGACCCTCAAGTCCTCTTGAGAATGCTTAGCTGAAACTTGTAAAACAATTAACAAGAAACATAAATAATGCTGAGAGCACTCGGCACCCCAACCTGACCAGCAAGGTATAATAGACGGCCTGTCTGAATAAGCCGCGAGACAAAAGATAAATAAATGTCAAGCTGGCTAGATCCGTCCTCAGTGAGGGAGGAGGAAAAAAACAGACAAACATGGGACTAACGTGTCCCGAACAACTTCCGTAGAAGCAAACAGCGAGTATCGATCCCAGAGAAAGTTCCCGCAGGAAACATAGTATGAAAAATAAATATCATCCTAACCGGATAAAATAAAATGACAGGCAACCTGAGGGTTAACGCCCGAGAAGAACAGCAAGATCCGCAGGACCAGCCTAATGGAAACCCTGTTCTTCCAACAAAACTGGGAAGGATCTCAATAACAAGACTTAAAGGAGATTACTTCATCCCCCATGTCTAACGAGGTGAGCCATTCGAAGGAGACTGATGATTCCCGTAAACCGAGAAGGGTAGGGTCCCCAAAAAGCTCAAAAACGTGTGAGTAGAACACAAAGGCGAGCCAGCCTGTAACAAAAGGCACAACACTCAGGAACAGTTACACCCGCAGGGAACTACACATACCCTCCTGTGGCTGAGAAACCTGGGGCAATCGGGCACAAACACAATCGCAAATAAACATCTGGACTTTGTAGATGCGCAAGCGCCAAAAGTATGTAAAAATGAATACGTGCCACAACCTCTGGGGGGAACAATCCACCCTCCGAGGAGGAAAAAAACATAACCTAGGTTACACGCATGTGTAGTAGTAGGGAGCGGTAGGGAACTCGCCTACCGGAGGACAGGGCCCCCCGAGGCGGATGGCTCAGCAGTTCCTTGAATCCCCGAGCCTGAGGAACAAGGCGCTCTAGAACGGCCTGAAGAACATAGCTGACTGACCTGAGTCAATGGTCACAATTCGCATTCGTCACAGGACGAAGAATCTGAATCAGAAAGTTGAACAATCTCGACATCAGTATCCTCCATAACTGGATAAAGGATACCAAAAAATGGACTAAATAAAAAACAATTTAAAACGGCACCTGACACCCACAATGGCTGGGGCACTCACCACCCCCTATGAACCAGACACTAGCGGACTAGATTTCTCCGTCACCACACAGTCAGGAATGCAGAAATGGGAGACCAGAACGTAAACACGCCCGGTCACAAGGTGAACCGTACAGTCCAAAAAAAGCGTGCCCGACCGTAAGGGTGCGTCACTTTGAAAGGCCGTTATGTTCCAAAAGCCACAAGCCCAGTTAACACTACACATGAGCAGATTGAATCACATAACAAACATGACTAAACCCCCCCGTTCAATAATCCCCCTCAGTAACTCTTGATTCCAAGATACTAAAGGAGTCCCACTGAGACCCTGTATTTTTCATTGTGAGTTCACAGGAACAAATGAGTTACAGTACAATCATGAAGAAGTAAAATGAAACAATCTTACTGGAATCTACGCCATGGAACAGGAACACGGCCCTTGAAGGGTGACTGATAGTAGCCTCGCCTCTCCCATGGATTTGACAGAAGAAAGCAGGCAGCGAAGCGAAGTTAGACAACGCCAATTGCTTGTGGAGTTGTTAAAATGAGTCGGGATGGTTTCGCAGAAAGACTCTTACTTCATCTCCGGACTCTAACTTTCATCCAAGCCCTCAATGAGAGACTAACAGGATTACTTAAAACTCCCGTCCCATGTCAAGGAGTACTACCCTCCATAAGAGACGAAAACAAACTTCTGACACTTCTCTGCCAACCTCCTGTGACGAAAGGCAAAGAATAACTGTGGGGTGAGAGAAGTGGGAGGAGTATTTAAGCCTTTGGCTGGGGTGTCTTTGTCTCCTCCTGGTGGCCAGGTTCTTATTTTCCCAAAAGTAATGAATGCAGCTGTGGACTCTCTCCATTTATGAAGAAAATATCATTTTTATTCATTTTCAATATTTTATTATGTGTTTTACTGTGTATCTACTGTAAATATTTTACATTGCAATGTTCTTCACATAGGAGAAAATGTCCTTAGCATTTTAAATATATATTCCAATATATATCTGTATATACCTATAGCTGTATATGTTCATATAGATATATAGTTAAAGATATATAGTTTATTAAAAAAAAAATATATATATATATATATATATATATATATATTTATATATATTTTAATAAAATTTATATTTTATTCCATGTGATGAACATTGGAATGTAAAATATGAATAACTTGTGTCGGGTTCAGTGCACCTGGTCTAACTCGGTGTCGGGGCAGCGTGCACCATTAAAGTCTATGCAGAGAAGAAGCTGTTTACTTTCAACTTGAAATTCGAGCACTAATCCATGTGCGTTAAAAGTTTACTTGCAGTGGTGTTTGCGCTCAAGCGAAAGCACAAAATAGTGCATCACTTGTAATCTAGTCCCGAATGTGATGTTTTACACAGGGCAGTGACATAAGTAAACTTTTAAATACTGTTAACACTTTGAAAATAAATATTAAATCTGAACAACATTGTACACATAGAAGCTTTAATCTCAAACAGAAAATAGCACAGAAAAGAAATCTAAAGAAATACTTGTATTTAAGTACCTTTAAATACTTAATTAGTTCAGTGCCTAAAGCCTGAGCTCCAGACTCTGTTTTCTGACAATGCTGGAAAAAGTTGTGCAAATGCTGGTCCTACAAATAAAGATATAGAGAAGTTAATGAATGAATACAAACATACATTTTACGGTGGTGACAATAATAAAAAGTAATGCTACAATTTATCTGGGATGAAAAGCCTCAATATGATATTAATCATTTACATAAACAACAATGTTTAATCACCCTTTCCTGAAGTGGTATAATATTATATTATTGCTTAATGTACTGCAGATTTGTTTTTTTAAGTATTAATAGATCCATTATCTGGGAGCATAATCACGTTTATGTCTAGAGCTGCAACAACTAATCATCATAATCGATAATAATCAATTATGAAAATAGTTGTCAACGAATCTCATAATCGATTAGTTGGTTTGCAATTAGTTGGTCTGTGTACAGCACCAGCTGCTTCACTCCACTGCGCTCCTGCACATGGTATTGTGTTTTATGGTTATGTCCTTAGCCTAAAGGACGTCTACAGACGTATACTTTTCACTTTTTCAGAACAGTATACGTTTACAACTACCCCTGGCTTATGTGCAACCCAGATATAATAGTCATCATTTGGATTGTTTATATTAAATCAGCTGATTTGGGACTATGCTTTGCATGATATAGTGCCAAGCTTGTTATTTATACCTAGCCCTAGATTGATGGGAGTTGCTATTTGAACTGATGTGCACTTTTATCTGTTTGCACAATTATTAGCAGATCGCTTGCTATTGCTGATTATATGTACTGTATAAATAAATGTGTAAGGCTTTGTCCTGTTATTGATATACAGTCATTAGCGCTTTTGATTTGTTTTTTATTGCTTTTTTATATTTTTAATCAATTGTGAAAATATGTACCAGATTCAACCTTTATAAGTAGAAATGTGTTATTTTTAGAGCGGACTAGATATTTTCCCCAAACCTTATAGCTGGTTATTTACTATTGCATATAGATATTTAAGATATTTTTTATGTTAGAATGAAGTCAAGGGGTTACTTTATTGAGAGGCCCGTTGCCAAGGTGGAAGTTCTACCTCTTTTCAAACAGTTTTTGTTTTTGTTTAATTATAAAACTGTGCTCTGCTGTTTTAAAATTGGACAAACAGTTGTGTTAATGTAAAGTTTTAGTCTGAAGTTTATATTTGTAACACTCAGTATGTGGATTCTATTTAAAATATATGAAACAATTGTTGATTATTTTTTTATCCGATTAGTCGATTAATCGAAAAAATAATCGGCCAATTAATCGATTATGAAAATAATCGTTAGTTGCAGCCCTATTTATGTCCCTCAGCACAATTAAAGAGCTCTCTCATTATACCAAATTATTTTCAAAATAAAGGTCTTACAAAGAGGAATACTATTTTGTTTTCCTCCTTGTATGAATTTTTTTTTTTTTTTAAAGAATTTAGTATCCTGTTCTTTATTTTTAAAACTTTATTTTTTAACTCAACAAAAAAACCCACACAAAATACTAACACATTGAAATATAAATGTGTAAGAATGGAACAAGTCAGCTAGGTTTTCTGCCAGCGTATACCAAAGAATCAATGCAGATTTGGATGACAATAAGAATAAAAAGGCCAATTTGATTTTTTCTGAAGTGAAAGCTCGGCTAGCCTCATGGACATCCCAGATATTTTTTAATACATTACGGACCTAACCTTTAAAACCTCTATTCAGAGATCAAGCACTACTTCTATAAAGCAGTACTTCTGCAAATGGCTCTCGAACATACTAGCCTACAACCTGAAATCTTACAAGCACCGCCCCCCCTCACCTGTCAATTACCCCAAACAAGCGAATCCAGGGTGTTTTATCTCTACAACCTCAGAGGTGGCAAAGCAACAGTTGTATGACTGCTGCTTTGCAACTTGTGGTAAACAGGTCATGAGAAAGCCTGCAGAGCAAGGGTTCATTAACGTGAAAGTTTCTATCACATCACCTCTCTTTTTTACTGAGGTAACATACAAGCATAATTACAAACGTGAGATGCAAGTTTAAGAAAACAAGGAACCTTAACACTAATTGTGTACAGAATATTACTACAATAGAATACGCCAAATAAAACGGTAATAGTTTAAACAATATCTATTGTCCTATAAGGCTTTTTAACACATCTCTGTATTGGAGTAATACACTTGTCAATCATCATTTTGGGTTTCAGGCTAGGATAATGGATCTTGTGATACCTCTCATTTTGTTTTCTCCTCTGATTTATTTATATTAAGGTTAATTAAGAAGTCTTCCCTTGCATATTTTATTTTTTAGACAATCTACTAATTTATTCTCTCATTTTTCTAATTTATTTACATCATTGTAGAAATAAGGTTTCCAGAACTGTACACAATTTTCAAGATGATGACTAAACAGTGAACTATATAGCGCCCCAGCAACATCATTGTTCCTGCTTAACCATTTCAAATGCTTTACTAAAATCCTGATCTGAGATGTTCTTCCTGCAGAAAAGCCATCTTCTCTTTGATCCATCTTTTCTTCTATCAGCCAACAGGTTTGTATATATAAAAGATACATTTATTTCCTTTTTCCTGCTATTTAAGTTAAATTGACAGGCCTGTCGTACAGTCATATCTACTACCATTTTTATGAAGAGGCATTTTATTATGTGATTTATTAAAAAGACCAGCTATTAGTGCAGTTTAAATAGATCAACATTTACTAACAAACACCCTGGATGTTGTCTGGATATTATTTTAACTGTAATATACTGTAGAGAAACTACAGAGTATAATACTTTGACAGATATAAAGGTCATCACTTAAAAGTGAAGCAGCTGTTCTGAAATCTACCTGAGCATACACAGTAGAAACCAAATGAGTAGTAACTTTCAGCAGTGGCTTTCCTCCATCAACCCACTTTATCTCTGGTCCAAAGTGCTAGGGGAAAAAAAACAGTGATAGTAACATATAAACAGACCTTAATATTTATATTTTAATATATTTTATTGAAGGTTTCCACACAAATACAAACAATACATCAATATAAGTTGTAAAAGGACAGTATAATGACATAAAAAGCTATTAAATGTGGCCCATTAGCTTAAGACAGTGGTAGCCTTCTGATTTTTCCAAATTAATAATAATAATAATAGTGGAAGTATAGGGGGAAACGGGAACAAAGGTTCCAGAGATGGAGAGAGAAAAAGAGAAGAGAGAAAAGAGGACATAGTGAACACTTGTGAGGTCTATCTATTGCTTCATCTATTTTATAACATTCCTGATTACTAATACTACGTCTAGAGCTCATTCTAACTGTATCTTCCCACACTATCCATCTTTCCCATATCTTCAAAAACTCATTCCTAGTGTCCAACATATAGGATGCAATACTTGCCATTTGATAATAGAATCTGATTTTGTTGTAAGTACCTCAAAGTGAGGAATCGAGGACTTAGTATTTTGTGATGATTGTTCTCACCGCAGTACATATGATATTAACTAGCTTTAAGGAATGTTTTGATAGACCCTTAACAGGAAAGTGTAGGAGGGCATGCTCTATATTTAATGTTATCTGCTTATCAAATATTTTGCTTAATAACTCAGAAGTTGTTGCCCATACCGCTGCACTCTTCTGACAATCTCAACACATGTGGACATAAGTGCCCTCAACCTGACATCCCCTGTAACACTGTTTAGAGGACGTATTTGTAGTAGGGTGCTTGATTCTACTCGGGTGGATATACCATCTATATAAGACTTTTATGTAGTTTTCTTTCAGGTTTGCGCTAATAGAGCAAGCCAATCCTTTCTGGATTATGTCAGACCATTCATTAATCTCTTTACAAAGGTTGGTTTCTGTTTCCCATTTTTTTTATAAAGTGTAATTTCACTGTTGACTGACATGAGCCTAGAAACTTATATAAGCTAGAAATTGCTCCTTTTACTCTAGTGTCTGAACTACATAATTTTTCAAACAGTGTGGGGTTATGAGGTTTGCCAGTTCTATAGACTTCATCTATTCTAGACTTCAATTGGAAGTAATGAAACCAGGAATGTGGTGCGGAGGTCATAAGGTCATTATATTGAGTAAATGTAAGAACATTTGTGCCTCGTAGTGTGTCAGCAATCCTATATAAACCCTTATTAGCCCATATGTCACTAACTGGGTTCCTATGACTATACGAAAAAAACGCCTGGGGTGTCAAAGATGAACCTTTAGGGACGAGGTCAAATTTCTTTTGAAGGTTATCCCATAAGCCTAAGGTATGTGATAAAGATATATATTTTATCCAAGAGTCAGGCCTTTCTTTTTTATGTGTCCAAAATATTTGGGAAATTGGATGTAGTTTTAACATTTCGCTTTCTAACTGAACCCAAGCTATTTCAGTCAGGTATTCCCAGCCCTCCCTGCTCTTTATGTTTTAAGAGGGTGTGTCTGTTGATCCGTGCCTTTTTATTAGACCATATAAATTCTAGAACTTGTTTTTGAAGTCCTTTCATATCTTTTAAAGGAATACTAAGAGGGAGTGATCGGAATAGATAGAGAATTTTTGGGAGAATTACCATTTTACTAACCACCATTTTCCCATAGAAAGATATCTTATATGTTGTACTCCAAGTTTTCATTTCTCTAAGAAGATATTTATAAAGAGGAGAGTAATTAAGTTTATATATATCTTTTAAATTATATGGAATGAAGATTCCAAGGTATTTGATGGCTTGAGTTGCCCACTTGAAATCAAAATTTATTTCTAATAGCTTTTTCGTGTGGCTAGGGAGATGGACCTCAATCGCCTCACACATATCATTATTTATCTGGTATCCAGATAATGCCCCAAAGAGTTTCAGTAGACCATAGACATTTGGAAGCGAAATTAGTGGTTTACTAATTGTTAATATAACATTGTCTGCAAATAAAGACAATTTATGTTCAGATTGACCTACCACGATACCAGCAATGTCATTATTTCTGATACTAGCCACCAAGGGTTCTATACATATGGCAAATAGTAAGGGAGATAGCGGGCATCCCTGCCTGGTACCGTTATGAATGCTTATTCTCTTGGATTGATACCCTGCAATTCTGAGAAATGCGTATGGGCTAGTATAGATGGCCCTCACAGCTTTTGTGAATGAACCTGATATTCTGCATTTCGAGAGGGTTTCAAACATATAATCCCAATGAATTCTATCAAATGCCTTCTCTGCGTCCAGTGATAGGAGCAGAGAAGGCACTCTTTCAGCAGTGGCAAAGTCAATCAGGTTGATTATCTTACGAATATTATCAGGAGCTTCCCTTCCCAAAACGAATCCCACTTGGTCGTTTGATACTAATTTAGGTACATGGGGATTTAACCTATTGGCTAATATTTTAGTTAGAAGCTTAAGATCTGTGTTGATTAGTGATATGGGCCTATAATTTTTACAATGAAACTTATCTTTGCCCAGTTTAGGCACCACACATATTCGAGCTGCTAATAACTCCGGAGGGATAACCCCCCCCTTCCAATATATAATTAAAAGATTCAACCAAATGTGGGATAAGGTCAACCGAAAACTTCTTATAAAAACTTCCCGAGTAACCATCAGGACCCGGTGCTTTATTACTCTTGAGCTGCTTTATGACCATGGCTACTTCTTGTGCTGTGATTGGGGAGTTAAGCTGGTCTAAAGCAGATTCCTCAAGTCTAGGCAATTGGCAATTATCTAGAAACGCTCTTATTTTATTAATCCTAGAAGAAGTGAGAGTTTTCTGTAAACTGTATAAGGATTGATAGAAGTCCACAAATGCATCAGCAATATGGGAAGGATTATTAATTGTGGAGCATGAAGGCAACTGAATCTGGGGAACAGAGGAATTTCTTGTTATATTCCTAATTTTCCTAGCTAGCATACAGTCAGGCTTATTACCTAATACAAAATATTGTGCATCAATAATTCTCAGAGAAGCTAGGGACTCTTCATCAAGCATCTTATCTAATTCAGATTTCTTAACTTTGATTATTTCTGCTAAAGTAGGGCTTCTAGTTAAAATATGTTTTCTATTAAGGTTCTCAATATCTATTTTTTTATCCTCTATAAGTTTTTTCTTTAGTTTATTTATGTTAGCCTTATGTTTCCTTAATTAGGATTCATCCAAGGAAAGCCTTGAACGCCCCCCACACATTTAAACCAGACCTTAACATTTAAAAAAAAAAAAATATTATACATGTCTACTATTGGTGAGAAACTGGTGGCCCATAGACACTTTTATAGTAGGCTCCATAAAGTTTTTAAAGCCCTCATACACAAGGTATATATATCTCCCTTTACAAGTGCCACAGATTCCAGATTCTTAGTCATGGGCTTAACATATCACTGTTGCTCTTTTGGGGAATTTGTGGAGCTCCAGCTGAAACAGTCTGCCTTATAATATAAAAAAACAGCTGAAATGAATTTAAAATATCTGGATGATGTTGGAAGTGCTATGCTGATGGCTGTAGGGTTGTGATAGTGGTGTGGATAGTGGTGGAAATTAAAAATACTGCAGGATCTTACCTTGCCCATGCCCATCTCCTGGTAGCCTAGATACCCTGCTGGAAGGTTAGCAGACACTGGAATGTTTTGTTCATATGTCACAACACGACCATCTTTAAGTAAAGGCAGCCAGGCATAGCCAACTGAAAGTAAAATTAAGAAATAACTTAACATTGTCTTTGTAGCAGGAGAAACCTCCTATGGTTTTGTTTAGTTTAGTTTGTTTTATGGATGAAATTAAAGCTGTGGTTCTGATCCTTCTTGACAGCTTTTGACACTAAACATCACCCCCTTATTCATGAAAAAGCTCAAAACTTGTTTTTTTGACCAAGCATCCAAAGGTATACAATATTCTTCAAGGGACATTAAATACTAAAAAAATCATTGCTTGAATGATGTATTCAGAACAAAGATTAGACTGAGAATAATTTGTACATTTGTATTTTTAAAAACTATATTAGTTGTTTAAATATTGAAATAATAAGGGTAAATGTAATGGCCATAAAGCAGTGGGTGCTGCCATATTGGTAACTTAGGTTACCTTTTCTGCTGAGGCCAATTAGGAATGGTTATAAATGGTTTGCTAGAGTGTGCAACCAATGACTGTGTGGAACATAGCTGTGTCTTAACATAAATTAGAAAGCCCAAAATATTAAGAATTAAATTACAGTAAAGGAGAAAAAATGATAGTATATTACAAAGTTGTTTACTACATTTAATTTAACAATTTATATTAATATATTGAGGTGTTTAAAGGGACAGTTTAGTCCAAAATAAATGTTCATGATTCAGATAGGGCATGTCATTTTAAACAATTTTCCAATTTACTTTTATCACCTATTTTGCTTTGTTCTCTTGGTATTCTTAGTTGAAAGCTAAACCTAGGAGGTTTATATGCTAATTTCTAAGACCTTGAAGGCCGCCTTTTCTCTCAGGGCATTTTGACAGTTTTTCACCACTAGAGGGTGTTAGTTCATGTGTGTCGTACAGATAACACTGTGCTCATGCACGTGGAGTTCCTATGAGCCAGCATGATTGGCTAAAATGCATGTCTGTCAAAATAACTGAAATAAGGGGGCAGTTTGCAGAGGCTTAAATACAAGATAATCACAGAGGTAAAAAGTGTATTTATACACATATCAGGACTGCATTTCTTTGGCTGCTAAGCCATTTCCCACCTGTTTTTTTTAAGTTGGTTTTGAGCTTTTTGTTGCAGTTTACGTTTAAACACTTTTGGAAGTAAAGTTTGTGTGAATAAATTATACAAACTACATATTGTTTTATTCAGCAGACCTAACAGATTCCAAATATACAATCATTATATGTGTATGTCTCAACAGGTTTTAAAAATAAAGCATAAAATATGAAAAAGTGTATTGTTTTACTCCACACTCAATAGAAATTAGTTTGTAATTTTATTTTTCTCAACTCTATCATCAAAACCTGTGTTGCTAAATATCTGTAGTAGGTAACCTGTCTAAAATAAGCAGAAATTGATAAAATTTCACTATGATTTTCTACTGTTTTATTGCCGACATGTCAATTTGATAGACCTTAAAGGGACAGTCAACACCAGAATTTTTGTTGTTTAAAAAAATAGATAATCCCTTTATTACCTATTTCCCAGTTTTGCATAACCAACAGAGTTATAATAATATACGTTTTACCTCTGTAATTACCTTGTATCTAGGCCTCTGCAGACTGCCCCCTTATTTCAGTTTTTCTGACAGACTTGCATTTTAGCCAATCAGTGCTCACTCCTCGGTAAATTCACATGCGTGAGCTCAATGTTATCTAATTGAAACACATGAACTAACGCCCTCTAGTGGTGAAAAACTGTCAAAATGCTTTCACATTAGAGACGGCCTTCAAGGCCAAAAAAATTAGCATATGAACCTCCTAGGTTTAGCTTTCAACTAAGAATACTAAATGAACAAAGCAAAATTAGTGATAAAAGTTAATTGGAAAGTCTATGGGTGAATACATTAACACGGTTGCGATATTCGAAGTTCAACTTTTTGCGCTCGTCATGTTTTCTCATTTTTCTTTCAACTTGTAATATGAGTGCAAACCAATGCGTGCAAAAAGCCTCCATCTAGCAAAGTTAACGAGGCACAAAATAGTGCTCCACTCGTAATCTAGCCGAATGTGTTTCCAGTGACATTAAAGGGACAGTCTACACAAGAATTTTTATTGTTTAAAAAAATAGATAATCCCTTAATTTACCATTCCCTGGTTTTGTAAAACCAACAGTTATATATACACTTTTTTCCTCTGTGATTGCCTTTGTATTTAAACCTCTGCAAACTGCCCCCTTATTGCAGTTCTTTTGACAGACTTGCATTTTAGCCAATCAGTGCTTACTCCTAGGTAACTCCACGTGCGTGACCAGTGTTATCTATATGACACACATTAACTAACACCATCTAGTGGTGAAAAACTGTCAAAATGCATTCAGTTAAGAGGCGGCCTTCAAGGTCTAAGAAATTAGCATATGAACCGCCAAGGTTTAGCTTTCAACTAAGAATATCAAGAGAACAAAGCAAAAATTGGTGACAAAAGTAAATTGGGAAGTTGTTTAAAATGACATGCCCTATTTGAATCATGAAAGTTTTTTTTTTTGGACTTGAATGTCTCTAACAAAAAGCATCTTTAAATTGAATGTATTGTTGCCAGAAATTAAAAAGCTTCAGCTGCCTAGGAAGTTAAGATATGACAAAACTATATATTTTTAGAAACTACACCCCCAGCTGCATCAAATGAGGTCTTATTTGTCTTATTTGTATTTGTAAGAGTGTGCAACAAATAAGCAAATAACTTAAATTATGCTTACCTGATAATTTTCTTTTCTTCAGATGGAAAGAGTCCACAGCTGCATTCATTACTTTTAGGAAATTCAGAACCTGGTCACCAGGAGAAGGCAAAGACACCCCAGCCAAAGGCTTAAATACTCCTCCCACTTCCCTAATCTCCCAGTCATTCTGCCGAGGACCAAGGAACAGTAGAAGAAACATCAGAGTGAAAAGGTGCCAGAACAACAAAAACAACAGACGCCCCACAGAAAAACTACGGGCGGGGAGCTGTGGACTCTTTCCATCTGAAAAAAAAAGAAAATTATCAGGTAAATATAATTTAAGTTTTTCTTCATATATGGAGTCCAGAGCTGCATTCATTACTTTTGGGAAAACAATACCCAAGCTATAGAGGACACTAAATGCAAAAACGGAAGGGTACAAGAGGCAGCCCATTTTGAGGGCATCTGGCCCAAAAACCCGCTTTGTCCGAAGTCGAGAACAACTTTGAGAGAAAAAAAAAAGAAAAGGCCCAAGGACACTGACCCGCAGATAGTCCACAGCCTTGCTAGAGACCTCAGGAACTAGACTCGTCTGAGTCAACAGCCTCCAAGAGACACCATCGCCCAGCAGTTGGTCTCCAAATAACACACCTTTTACTAAAGAAAGGGAACAAACTACCGTATTCTTCCACAAAGAAGAAAAGGCAGAGAGAAAACATGATTGTACTTGAAAAGCGCAGCTAATCCCCCTTAAGGGACTCAAGTTGCTGCTCATTTTATCAACCACAGTGCATTAGTATGCTGATCTAGCTGTCCAGCTAGCATAAGGAACTCCAGAAAAAAACACAAACACAGAGCAAAAAAAACAGAGAAACGGGGTCAGGTTAACAGAGACCCAATCAGTCTCGTAGAAACAAGGGGAGGCAACGCCCAGACCCCAGAAACAGAAACCACAGGATAAGGCCGGGAATTTGTAAAAAGAGAGGATCTTCCCCTAACACAGTGCAACCGCACTCTAAAAAGCAACTGAAGACGAAGGTCCCCCAAGTCGCAAAAAGGTAGCTTAGAATACCAAAATATTCAGAAACGAAACCTCATGCAGCAAGGTCTGACGAACGCCACCTGAAGTAAAAACACTGCCCGCTGCAGTCATCATGCAGGGCAAGCAGAAAGCAGCTGAAGATAGGATCCCTCAGACTGCCAAGTATCCACTAACCAGCGGATAACGTCGCAGGCTAAGTCCTTCCCACAAATCTTGAATATAGAGAAAAGAAAAACCTCAAGAGGCTTACCGTACCTCGAATGCTCCGAGGACAAATTTAGCAGAGCAACAGATCTCAGATCCTGCTCCAACACCGGACCAGCCCAAGCAACAGACATGTCTGATAGACAGGGGGAGACAGAAAGACCCCAACCACAAGCCCCCAGGGAATGGAAAGAAAAAAGGGGGGACTCACCCACCCCACAGAGCTCGGGTGCCAACCCAATCCGCTCCTCCAAAAAAGGCACTCCCAAGGAGAACCCCCTGGGACCTGGAACAGAGAAAAGAGCAATAGATCCGTAAGAAGACCTGTCACAGCTCTCTTAAGACGATCTCTACATAGAGAGCTCAAATTCCAACAGGTGAAACAGAGCCCACAACAGCAGATGCTGCCCCTTACAGAAATAAGCCACCTGATCCAACCTCCTACACACATGGCAGGACAAAGACCCTACAGAGAGAGGAAACCCCAGCTCATAAGGAAGACAAACTATCCCCTCCAAAGGGAAGGGCACAGATAAAAACAGCGTACATGTTCACAAGACATAAAGCCATAACCAGTACCCGAATGTGCATGTGAACTCTGACCTTCCTGCTTGCAAGCCCAATGAGCTAGCCCCTATGTCGCAACATAGGGTCCATGAAAACAACTGGGGCGTCCCGAACCAGTCCCCAGGATCATAAGTCTCCAGACATCCAAGAAGGATCCAAGAAAAGAACCCTGGACCGGGACCCAGAATCGTCCTAGAACACCCTCCTCAGGGAACACAAGATACCCCGTCTAAAGCAATCAGACCTCACAGGGGATGAGAACTGGGAAATCCATAGAACGGGTACAGGACTCACTCGTAAACCCAAAGGGAAGAGAACACACTTAGTCGGAGGTCAACACCCCCCTCCCCGGCAATGTACTAGGCCACGACAAAGTCACATAATTGCTCTAGAGCCCAAAGGCCCCAAGGGCACACTAAGGGAAATGAGAACAGAAGAGAGTAGAAAGAAAGGTTAGTCTCCATAATCCTTTCAGATTAACAATCCAGAGGACCACACCCAAGGGAGAAGAATGCAAAGCATCCCGAACCCAGGCAGCAAAACATCCCCTAAGCAAAAAGCTTGGAAAAAGAGACAACACCTCCTATCGCCCCTGATATGGAGACGACTAACTCCCGAAGGAAGACAGAGCCTCACGGCCTCCACTTCCTAATTAAGCGGCCAAAGCCACCAGAAAAAACGGACGAAGTCCAGAAAGTCTCGACCCAATGGAAGAGAACCTCTAAAAGGAACAAGTCCTAAAAGGACACTTCCAAAGAAACCATGAAAGGCAAAACCGTAAGAACGACTGTATGAAGGACCTAAATCCTCCAACCCACGACGGGAAGGAACACTCTACTTCCCGGAAAAAAAGGAAACAATTGAGCATGTCGCCGTGGATCTCAATTTAGTCCCAGCCCACTAGTATGAAAGGCGAAAGAGGACTGAATCAATCCCCCATGCCCATAAGCAAACACAGACCCTCAAGTCCTCTCAGGATGCTAGTTGAAGCTTGTAAAATAAAACAAGAAAACAACACAAATCATATTGTGATCATTAGGCACCCTCACCGGACCAAACAGACATAAAAAGGTGTGACGTGTCTGAACTAGGCCTCAAAGACAGAAGGATTTGTACCAAACCCAGTCAGGACCAGCCTGAAACCAACAGCCCAAGCACTGTCAAGGCCACATAGAGTCTCCCCCGATGATGGAGGAATAAAGAATAGTCAGACAGACCTTTGTAAACAGTGCAACCACAAAATAGCGAGTATCAATTCCAGAGAAGGAAGTTTCCGAAGGAAACATCACACCACAACATGAGCTTTAGACCAAATAAAATCATTCTCACTGGATGAAAATAAAAGATAAGGCAACCCGTAGGTTATCGCCCAGGAAGAACGGACAGACACGCAGGACCAGCCCAACAGGGGTCCGAGACTTACAAGCTCAGAACTGGAAAATGATACACAAATAACAAAGACTATAAGAAGATAACTACATCCCCTGATGTCTATGCATGCAAGCCAGTCGAAGAGTAAGACTGAGAATCCCCAGACCCATTAAGAATGGGATCCTGCAGCAACGCCAAAAACATGCCTTAGTAGAACACGAAGGTGCACTAGTCTATAATGAAAGGCGTAACATACCTCCGCCGGGACAAAAAGAAACACCGGCCTCGAAGGTTGACTCCTGAGCCCTCAGGGGCCGTCGCTCCCCTGAAGGCTGAACTGGACCAGGTGATCCCATGCCTGACGAGCCCCGGTTAACCAAACACGGACAATATCGTAAGCACACTCCCGAGAGGTGCAGATGCACCAGTGCCAAAGATATGGCGATGCGGAACCGTGTCGTAACCTCCGGTGGGAACAGGCCACACTCCCTAGAAAGGATAAGTAGTGTTTGGGTTACCTGCATGCGTAGTAAGAGTTGCTGGTAGGGAACTCATCTTGTGAGAAATAGAATCCCCAGAGGCAGATGGCTCATTGGGCACACGATTCCCTGATCCGGAGGAACAGAGCACTCTAAAATGGCATTCGGAACATAACTGATGGGCATGTATCACCCGGGCCAATTCATATTCTTCGCAAGAAGTAGAGACTGAATCAGAGACATCCGTCTCCAAGAATCCCCCATAACTGGGACACTGTCACCTCCAGAGAACCAGACACCAGCGAACCAGGATTTCTCAGTCGCCAGGCGGTCCGGAAAGGGGAAATGGAGTCACAAGGTAAACCGCGCAGGCCATGCAAAAGCGCGCCCGACCGAAAAGTCTGCGTCCCTAGACATAGGCCGTTATGTTCCAAAATAGCCATGAGCCGAAGCAAACTACACAGTAGCAGACAGAATCCCATAACAAACATAATTATAAACCCCACTGTTCAATAATCCCCCTAAGGAGATATTAACCCTTGATTCCTAAATACAAAAAGGAGCCTCACTGAGACCCTATGTTAAAGTTATCCCCGAAAGGTTGTAGCCCCTCTCAGATAGTTGAAATTACAATACATGACTGGCTCCCATCTTGTGGAACTCTCTGCCTCGCTCCACAAGACTCTCTTCTAGTTTTAAAAGCTTCAAGTGCTCCCTAAAGACTCTACTGTTCAGGGACGCATACAACCTACGCTAACCTTTCCTAATACCAGTTCCTCTCCTCCACTGCAATCCCCTGAACCCCCTTAGCATGTAAGCCTAAAAGTCCAGATGTTTGTAGATCACCTTCTTAAGAGCTGACTACAACAGTGCAACTCTTGGCAGGGCCCTCTACCCTATAATTGTTTTGTTTTGTACTCCCCCTTTGTTTATAGCGCTGCAGAATCTGTTGGCGCTCTGCAAATAACCGATAATAATAAATAATAATACATCCATGATGAACGTAAAATTAAACTATCTTACCGGAATCTACACCGTGGAACAGGAACATGGCCCTTCAAGTGTGACAGATAGTAGCGTCGCTTCTGCCACAGACTTGAGAGAAAAAAGCAGGCAGCGAAACTTGTCAACGCTGATTGCTTGTGAAGCTGTTAATATGAGTTGGGATGATTTCGCAGAAAGACTCTTCCTGCATCTCCAGACACTAACTTTCACCCATGCTTTCACTGAGAGGCACTTAAAACTATCAAAAACTTCTGACACTTCTCTGCCAACCTCCAGGGACGAAAGGTAAAGAATTACTGGGGGATGAGGGAAGTGGGAAGAGTATTTAAGCCTCTGGCTGGGGTGTCTTTGCCTCCTCCTGGTGGCCAGGTTCTGAATTTCCCAAAAAGTAATGAAAAGCAGCTGTGGACTCTTTCCAATTATGAAGAAAATCACACTTGTAAAAAAATAAAACAAAGCAACATGTTCATTTATATCTTCTTACGCACTCCAAATTTGTGCTAGCAATACATGCAGCCCCCTCATTTGATGTGCCAAGGGGTGTACTTTCCAAAACTGTGTACCTTGTATACTGTATCTTTAATTCCCAGGTGGCTACAGCTGTCTAATTGTAGACATCACACCTAAACATTTAAAGACAATTTTTTAATAAGATTTTCAAGGTTGCCATATCTGCAGTTAAACAGCTCTAGCCACCTGGGAAGTTAAATTAGGGTAATGAAAAGTACCCATTTGTGGAAAAAACAGAATTTATGCTTACCTGATAAATTACTTTCTCCAACGGTGTGTCCGGTCCACGGCGTCATCCTTACTTGTGGGAATATTCTCTTCCCCAACAGGAAATGGCAAAGAGTCCCAGCAAAGCTGGCCATATAGTCCCTCCTAGGCTCCGCCCACCCCAGTCATTCGACCGACGGACAGGAGGAAATATATATAGGAGAAACCATATGGTACTGTGGTGACTGTAGTTAGAGAAAATAATTCATCAGACCTGATTAAAAAAACCAGGGCGGGCCGTGGACCGGACACACCGTTGGAGAAAGTAATTTATCAGGTAAGCATAAATTCTGTTTTCTCCAACATTGGTGTGTCCGGTACACGGCATCATCCTTACTTGTGGGAACCAATACCAAAGCTTTAGGACACGGATGAAGGGAGGGAGCAAATCAGGTCACCTAAATGGAAGGCACCACGGCTTGCAAAACCTTTCTCCCAAAAATAGCCTCCGAAGAAGAAGCAAAAGTATCAAATTTGTAAAATTTGGCAAAAGTGTGCAGAGAAGACCAAGTCGCTGCCTTACATATCTGGTCAACAGAAGCCTCGTTCTTGAAGGCCCATGTGGAAGCCACAGCCCTAGTGGAGTGAGCTGTGATTCTTTCAGGAGGCTGCCGACCGGCAGTCTCATAAGCCAATCGGATAATGCTTTTAAGCCAAAAGGAAAGAGAGGTAGAAGTCGCTTTTTGACCTCTCCTTTTACCAGAATAAACAACAAACAAGGAAGATGTTTGTCTGAAATCTTTAGTAGCCTCTAAATAGAATTTTAGAGCACGGACTACGTCCAAATTGTGTAACAAACGTTCCTTCTTTGAAACTGGATTCGGACACAAAGAAGGTACAACTATCTCCTGGTTAATATTTTTGTTAGAAACAACTTTCGGAAGAAAACCAGGCTTAGTACGCAAAACCACCTTATCTGCATGGAACACCAGATAGGGTGGAGAACACTGCAGAGCAGATAACTCTGAAACTCTTCTAGCAGAAGAAATTGCAACTAAAAACAAAACTTTCCAAGATAGTAACTTAATATCTATGGAATGTAAAGGTTCAAACGGAACCCCTTGAAGAACTGAAAGAACTAGATTTAGACTCCAGGGAGGAGTCAAAGGTCTGTAAACAGGCTTGATCCTAACCAGAGCCTGAACAAATGCTTGAACATCTGGCACGGCTGCCAGTCTTTTGTGAAGTAAAACAGATAAAGCAGAGATCTGTCCCTTTAGAGAACTTGCAGATAATCCTTTCTCCAAACCTTCTTGTAGAAAGGATAGAATCTTAGGAATTTTTATCTTGTTCCATGGGAATCCTTTGGATTCACACCAACAGATATATTTTTTCCATATTTTATGGTAAATTTTTCTAGTTACAGGCTTTCTAGCCTGAATCAGAGTATCTATTACAGAATCTGAAAACCCACGCTTTGATAAAATCAAACGTTCAATCTCCAAGCCGTCAGTTGGAGGGAAACCAGATTCGGATGTTCGAATGGACCCTGAACAAGAAGGTCCTGTCTCAAAGGTAGCTTCCATGGTGGAGCCGATGACATATTCACCAGGTCTGCATACCAAGTCCTGCGTGGCCACGCAGGAGCTATCAAGATCACAGAGGCCCTCTCCTGATTGATCCTGGCTACCAGCCTGGGAATGAGAGGAAACGGTGGGAATACATAAGCTAGGTTGAAGGTCCAAGGTGCTACTAGTGCATCTACTAGAGTCGCCTTGGGATCCCTGGATCTGGACCCGTAGCAAGGAACCTTGAAGTTCTGACGAGACGCCATCAGATCCATGTCTGGAATGCCCCATAATTGAGTTATTTCGGCAAAGATTTCCGGATGGAGTTCCCACTCCCCCGGATGGAATGTCTGACGACTCAGAAAATCCGCTTCCCAATTTTCCACTCCTGGGATGTGGATCGCAGACAAGTGGCAGGAGTGATCCTCCGCCCATTGAATTATCTTGGTCACTTCTTTCATCGCCAGGGAACTCCTTGTTCCCCCCTGATGATTGATATATGCAACGGTCGTCATGTTGTCTGATTGAAACCTTATGAATTTGGCCTTTGCTAGTTGAGGCCAAGCTCTGAGAGCATTGAATATTGCTCTCAGTTCCAGAATGTTTATCGGAAGAAGAGACTCTTCCCGAGACCATAGACCCTGAGCTTTCAGGGATTCCCAGACCGCGCCCCAGCCCACTAGACTGGCGTCGGTCGTGACAATGACCCACTCTGGTCTGCGGAAGCTCATTCCCTGTGACAGATTGTCCAGGGTCAGCCACCAACGGAGTGAATCTCTGGTCTTTTGATCTACTTGAATCATCGGAGACAAGTCTGTATAATCCCCATTCCACTGTCTGAGCATGCACAGTTGTAATGGTCTTAGATGAATTCGTGCAAAAGGAACTATGTCCATTGTTGCAACCATCAATCCTATTACTTCCATGCACTGCGCTATGGAAGGACGAGGAACAGAATGAAGTACTTGACAAGAGCTTAGAAGTTTTGATTTTCTGACCTCTGTCAGAAAAATCCTAATTTCTAAGGAATCTATTATTGTTCCCAAGAAGGGAACTCTTGTTGACGGGGACAGAGAACTTTTTTCTTTGTTCACCTTCCATCCGTGAGATCTGAGAAAGGCTAGGACGATGTCCGTATGAGCCTTTGCTTTTGACAGGGACGACGCTTGAATTAGGATGTCGTCCAAGTAAGGTACTACTGCAATGCCGCTTGGTCTTAGAACCGCTAAAAGGGACCCTAGTACCTTTGTGAAAATCCTTGGAGCAGTGGCTAATCCGAATGGAAGTGCCACAAACTGGTAATGCTTGTCCAGAAAAGCGAACCTTAGGAACTGATGATGTTCCTTGTGGATAGGAATATGTAGGTATGCATCCTTTAAATCCACGGTAGTCATAAATTGACTTTCCTGGATGGTGGGTAGGATCGTTCGAATAGTTTCCATTTTGAACGATGGTACCCTGAGAAATTTGTTTAGGATCTTCAGATCCAAAATTGGTCTGAATGTTCCCTCTTTTTTGGGAACTACGAACAGATTGGAATAAAATCCCATTCCTTGTTCTCTTATTGGAACTGGATGTATCACTCCCATCTTTAACAGGTCTTCTACACAATGTAAGAATGCCTGTCTCTTTATTTGGTTTGAAGATAATTGAGACCTGTGGAACCTTCCCCTTGGGGGTAGTTCCTTGAATTCCAGGAGATAACCTTGAGAAACTATTTCTAGCGCCCAAGGATCCTGAACATCTCTTGCCCAAGCCTGAGCAAAGAGAGAGAGTCTGCCCCCCACTAGATCCGGTCCCGGATCGGGGGCTATCCCTTCATGCTGTTTTGGTAGCAGTGGTAGGCTTCTTGGCCTGCTTACCCTTGTTCCAGCCTTGCATTGGTTTCCAGGCTGGTTTGGGTTGTGAAGTATTACCCTCTTGCTTAGAGGCTGCAGAATTAGAGGCTGGTCCGTTTCTGCGAAAGGGACGAAAATTAGGCTTATTTTTAGCCTTAAAAGACCTATCCTGTGGGAGGGCGTGGCCCTTTCCCCCAGTGATGTCTGAAATAATCTCTTTCAAATCTGGTCCAAATAATGTTTTACCTTTGAAAGGAATGTTAAGCAATTTTGTCTTGGAAGACACATCCGCTGACCAAGACTTTAGCCAAAGCGCTCTGCGCGCCACAATAGCAAACCCTGAATTTTTCGCCGCTAATCTAGCTAATTGCAAAGCGGCATCTAAAACAAAAGAGTTAGCCAATTTAAGTGCGTGAACTCTGTCCATAACCTCCTCATATGAAGATTCTCTACTGAGCGACTTTTCTAGTTCCTCGAACCAGAAACACGCTGCCGTAGTGACAGGAACAATGCATGAAATTGGTTGTAGAAGGTAACCTTGCTGTACAAAAATCTTTTTAAGCAAACCCTCTAATTTTTTATCCATAGGATCTTTGAAAGCACAACTATCTTCGATAGGAATAGTAGTGCGTTTGTTTAGAGTAGAAACCGCCCCCTCGACCTTGGGGACTGTCTGCCATAAGTCCTTTCTGGGGTCGACTATAGGAAATAATTTCTTAAATATAGGGGGGGGGGGACAAAAGGTATGCCGGGCTTTTCCCACTCTTTATTTACTATGTCCGCCACCCGCTTGGGTATAGGTAAAGCGTCGGGGGGGCACCGGAACCTCTAGGAACTTGTCCATCTTACATAATTTCTCTGGAATGACCAAATTGTCACAATCATCCAGAGTAGATAACACCTCCTTAAGCAGTGCGCGTAGATGTTCTAATTTAAATTTAAATGTCACAACATCAGGTTCAGCTTGATGAGAAATTTTTCCCGAATCTGAGATTTCTCCATCAGACAAAACCTCCCTCATGGCCCCTTGAGATTGGTGTGAGGGTATGTCAGAACAGTTATCATCAGCGCCCTCTTGCTCTTCAGTGTTTAAAACAGAGCAATCGCGCTTTCTCTGATAAGTAGGCATTTTGGATAAAAGATTTGCTATGGAGTTATCCATTAGAGCCGTTAATTCTTGCATGGTAATAAGTATTGGCGCACTAGATGTACTAGGGGCCTCCTGTATGGGCAAAACTGGTGTAGACACAGTAGGGGATGATGTAGTATCATGTTTACTCCCCTCATTTGAGGAATCATCTTGGGCAATATCATTATCTGTGGCATTACTGTCCTTACTTTGTTTGGACACTATGGCACAATTATCACATACATTTAAATGAGGAGACACATTGGCTTTCATACATATAGAACATAGCTTATTTGAAGGTACAGACATGTTAAACAGGCTTAAACTTGTCAACAAAGCACAAAAAAAGTTTTAAAATAAAACCGTTACTGTCTCTTTAAATTTCAAACAGAAAACACTTTATTACTGAATATGTGAAAAAGTATGAAGGAATTGTTCAAAAATTACCAAAATTTCACCACAGTGTCTTAAAGCATTAAAAGTATTGCACACCAAATTTCAGAGCTTTAACCCTTAAAATAACGGAACCGGAGCCGTTTTTAAATTTGACCCCTATACAGTCCCAGCTATATGCTTTGCTGAGACCCAACCAAGCCCAGAGGGGAATACGATACCAAATGACGCCTTCTATAAGCTTTTTCAGTGATTCTTAGATATTCACACATGCATCTGCATGCCTTGCTCTCCAAAAACAACTGCGCAGTAATGGCGCGAAAATGAGGCTCAGTCTATAACTAGAAAGGCCCCCAGACTAAAAAAGGTGTCCAACACAGTGCCTGCCGTTTTTTAAACGTTCCCCAAGATTATAATGCCAATTGTTAGCTAAAATCTGCATAATATGTCCCAATAAAGCAATCGTTTTAGCCCATAAAAATGTCTACCAGTTTTTAAGCCCTTTTTTAAGCCCTTTATTCTTTTATGTTTGACTAAGAAAATGGCTTACCGGTCCCCATGAGGGGAAATGACAGCCTTCCAGCATTACCTGGTCTTGTTAGAAATATGGCTAGTCATACCTTAAGCAGAAAAGTCTGCTAACTGTTTCCCCCAACTGAAGTTACTTCATCTCAACAGTCCTATGTGGAAACAGCAATCGATTTTAGTTACTGTCTGCTAAAATCATCTTCCTCTCACAAACAGAAATCTTCATCCTTTTCTGTTTCAGAGTAAATAGTACATACCAGCACTATTTTAAAATAACAAACACTTGATAGAAGAATAAAAACTACATTTAAACACCAAAAAAACTCTTAACCATCTCCGTGGAGATGTTGCCTGTGCAACGGCAAAGAGAATGACTGGGGTGGGCGGAGCCTAGGAGGGACTATATGGCCAGCTTTGCTGGGACTCTTTGCCATTTCCTGTTGGGGAAGAGAATATTCCCACAAGTAAGGATGACGCCGTGGACCGGACACACCAATGTTGGAGAAACACCCCCTGATGCATCAAAAGTGGAGAGCGCAAATATTCATGGAATATGGTGGTTTGCTTAGAAGCTACAGCTGCTAAGCCATTTCCCACCTGTGTGCTAAGCTGATTTTGAGCTTTTTGTTGTAGTTCAAATTCACACACTTTTAGTAGTTGTTTTTGTGTGAATAACCTATACAAACTATATATTGTTTTTTTCCGCAGACTCTGCAGATTAAAAATATATCATTATTATATGTGCATGTGTTATGTTTGAAAAATAAAGAAAAACATCAGAAAAAAAGTGTATATTTGTACTCCTGACTCAATAATTAACTATGCAATTTTATTTTTGTAAACTCTATTATCAAGACCTGTGTGGATAAATATTTGTAGTAGATAACCTATATAAAATAAGTAGAAATGTAGAACATTTCACTGTGGTTTTCTTTTTTTTTTTTTTTTTAGTTTTTACTTCAGAATTATTACAGAAGAGAAAAGCATCACAATAACAGAAGCCACAGGGAAATGACAAAAACAATTTAAATAACATATCAAAGCTATTTGATAAATGTTAACTTGAATGATTCCAGTACCTATAAATACACCATAATATAAATAAATTAAATCAAACTAATCAATCAAAACATATTTTCTTGTCATAATCTTAAGGAAAAACTATCCAACAGTATAGATATCACATCAGTCAGGGGGAGGAAAAAAAAACAAATAAAAAAAACGCTCAGTTTGAACTCCCTACCTGTACGACCAGGATGCTGGAAAATTACCATTAAGGACATTTAGTTGGAAAAACATAATTTATGCTTACCTGATAAATGTATTTCTCTTGTAGTGTATCCAGTCCACGGATCATCCATTACTTGTGGGATATTCTCCTTCCCAACAGGAAGTTGCAAGAGGATCACCCACAGCAGAGCTGCTATATAGCTCCTCCCCTCACTGCCATATCCAGTCATTCGACCGAAACAAGACGAGAAAGGAGAAACCATAGGGTGCAGTGGTGACTGTAGTTTAATTAAAATTTAGACCTGCCTTAAAAGGACAGGGCGGGCCGTGGACTGGATACACTACAAGAGAAATAAATTTATCAGGTAAGCATAAATTATGTTTTCTCTTGTTAAGTGTATCCAGTCCACGGATCATCCATTACTTGTGGGATACCAATACCAAACCTAAAGTACACGGATGATGGGAGGGACAAGGCAGGAACTTAAACGGAAGGAACCACTGCCTGTAGAACCTTTCTCCCAAAAACAGCCTCCGAAGAAGCAAAAGTGTCAAATTTGTAAAATTTTGAAAAGGTGTGAAGCGAAGACTAAGTCGCAGCCTTGCAAATCTGTTCAACAGAGGCCTCATTTTTAAAGGCCCAGGTGGAAGCTACAGCTCTAGTAGAATGAGCTGTAATCTTTTCAGGGGGCTGCTGTCCAGCAGTCTCATAGGCTAAGTGTATTATGCTCCGAAGCCAAAAGGAGAGAGAGGTTGTCGAAGCTTTTTGACCTCTCCTCTGTCCAGAGTAAACGACAAACAGGGCAGATGTTTGACGAAAATCTTTAGTAGCCTGTAAGTAAAACTTCAAGGCACGGACTACGTCCAGATTATGCAAAAGACTTCCTTCTTTGAAGAAGGATTAGGACACAATGATGGAACTACAATCTCTTGATTGATATTCCTGTTAGAAACCACCTTAGGTAAAAACCCAGGTTTGGTACGCAGAACTACCTTGTCTGAATGAAAAATCAGATAAGGAGAATCACAATGTAAGGCAGATAACTCAGAGACTCTTCGAGCCGAGGAAATAGCCATCAAAAACAGAACTTTCCAAGATAAAAGTTTAATATCAATGGAATGAAGGGGTTCAAACGGAACTCCCTAAAGAACTTTAAGAACCAAGTTTAAGCTCCACGGGGGAGCAACAGTTTTAAACACAGGCTTAATCCTAACCAAAGCCTGACAAAATGCCTGGACGTCTGGAACTTCTGC
Source organism: Bombina bombina (assembly GCF_027579735.1). Lineage (NCBI taxonomy): Eukaryota > Metazoa > Chordata > Amphibia > Anura > Bombinatoridae > Bombina > Bombina bombina. The sequence goes on along the minus strand of NC_069501.1, from coordinate 854,826,547 downwards.
AAGACGCTTGTGCAAAAGAATAGACAGAGCAGAGATCTGTCCTTTTAAAGAACTAGCTGATAAGCCTTTGTCCAAAACCTCTTGGAGAAAGGACAATATCCTAGGAATCCTAACCTTACTCCATGAGTAACTCTTGGATTCACACCAATAAAGATATTTACGCCATATCTTATGGTAGATTTTCCTGGTGACAGGCTTCCGAGCCTGTATTAAGGTATCAATGACTGACTCGGAGAAGCCACGCCTTGATAGGATCAAGCGTTCAATCTCCATGCAGTCAGTCTCAGAGAAATTAGATTTTGATGATTGAAAGGACCTTGTATTAGAAGGTCTTGCCTCAGAGGCAGAGTCCATGGTGGAAGAGATGACATGTCCACTAGGTCTGCATACCAGGTCCTGCGTGGCCACGCAGGCGCTATCAGAATCACCGATGCTCTCTCCTGTTTGATTTTGGCAATCAGTCGAGGGAGCAGAGGAAACGGTGGAAACACATAGGCCAGGTTGAAGAACCAAGGAGCTGCTAGAGCATCTATCAGCGTTGCTCCCGGGTCCCTGGACCTGGATCCGTAACAAGGAAGCTTGGCGTTCTGGCGAGACGCCATGAGATCCAGTTCTGGTTTGCCCCAACGATGGACCAGTTGAGCAAACACTTCCGGATGGAGTTCCCACTCCCCCGGATGAAAAGTCTGACGACTTAGAAAATCCGCCTCCCAGTTCTCTACGCCTGGGATGTGGATCGCTGAAAGGTGGCAAGAGTGAGACTCTGCCCAGCGAATTATCTTTGAGACTTCTAACATCGCTAGGGAACTCCTGGTTCCCCCTTGATGGTTGATGTAAGCCACAGTCGTGATGTTGTCCGACTGAAATCTGATGAACCTCAGTGTTGCTAACTGAGGCCAAGCTAGAAGAGCATTGAATATTGCTCTTAACTCCAGAATATTTATTGGGAGGAGTTTCTCCTCCTGAGTCCACGATCCCTGAGCCTTCAGGGAGTTCCAGACTGCGCCCCAACCTAGAAGGCTGGCATCTGTTGTTCAATCGTCCAATCTGGCCTGCGAAAGGTCATACCCTTGGACAGATGGACCCGAGAAAGCCACCAGAGAAGAGAATCTCTGGTCTCTTGATCCAGATTTAGTAGTGAGTAATCCCCATTCCACTGACTTAGCATGCATAATTGCAGCGGTCTGAGATGCAGGCGCGCAAATGGCACTATGTCCATTGCCGCTACCATTAAGCCGATTACTTCCATGCACTGAGCCACTGACTGGAATGAAGGACACGGCAAGCATTTAGAAGTTTTGATAACCTGGACTCCGTCAGGTAAATTTTCATCTCTACAGAATCTATAAGAGTCCCTAGGAAGGAGACTCTTGTGAGTGGTGATAGAGAACTCTTTTCCACGTTCACTTTCGGGGCAGTGGCCAACCCGAAGGGAAGAGCTACAAATTGGTAATGCCTGTCTATAAAGGCAAACCTTAGGAACCGATGATGATCTTTGTGAATCGGTATGTGAAGGTAGGCATCCTTTAAGTCCACTGTGGTCATGTACTGACCCTCTTGGATCATGGGTAGGATGGTCCGAATAGTTTCCATTTTGAATGATGGAACTCTGAGGAATTTGTTTAAGATCTTTAGATCCAAGATTGGTCTGAAGGTTCCCTCTTTCTTGGGAACCACAAACAGATTTGAATAAAATCCCTGTCCTTGTTCCGTCCGCGGAACTGGATGGATCACTCCCATTACTAGGAGGTCTTGCACACAGCTTAGGAATGCCTCTTTCTTTATCTGGTTTGCACATAACCTTGAAAGATGAAATCTCCCTTGTGGAGGAGAAGCTTTGAAGTCCATAAGATATCCCTGAGATATGATCTCCAACGCCCAGGGATCCTGAACATCTCTTGCCCACGCCTGGGCGAAGAGAGAAAGTCTGCCCCCCACTAGATCCGTTTCCGGATAGGGGGCCGTTCCTCCATGCTGTCTTGGGGGCAGCAGCAGGCTTTCTGGCCTGCTAGCCCTTGTTCCAGGACTGGTTAGGTTTCCAGGCCTGTCTGGAATGAGCAACAGTTCCCTCTTGTTTTGAAGCGGAGGAAGTTGATGCTGCTCCTGCCTTGAAATTTCGAAAGGCACGAAAATTAGACTGTTTGGCCTTTGATTTGGCCCTGTCCTGAGGAAGGGTATGACCCTTGCCTCCAGTAATGTCAGCAATAATTTCCTTCAAGCCAGGCCCGAATAAGGTCTGCCCCTTAAAAGGAATTTTGAGTAATTTAGACTTTGAAGTCACGTCAGCTGACCAGGATTTAAGCCATAGCGCCCTACGCGCCTGGATGGGGAATCCGGAATTCTTTGCCGTTAGTTTAGTCAAATGAACAATGGCATCAGAAACAAATGAGTTAGCTAGCTTAAGCGTTCTAAGCTTGTCAATAATTTCATTCAATGGAGCTGTCTGGATGGCCTCTTCCAGGGCCTCAAACCAGAATGCCGCCGCAGCAGTGACAGGTGCAATGCATGCAAGGGGCTGTAAAATAAAACCTTGTTGAATAAACATTTTCTTAAGGTAACCCTCTAATTTTTTATCCATTGGATCTGAAAAAGCACAACTGTCCTCAACCGGGATAGTGGTACGCTTTGCTAAAGTAGAAACTGCTCCCTCCACCTTAGGGACCGTCTGCCATAAGTCCCGTGTAGTGGCGTCTATTGGAAACATTTTTCTAAATATAGGAGGTGGGGAAAAGGGCACACCGGGTCTATCCCACTCCTTGCTAATAATTTCTGTAAGCCTTTTAGGTATAGGAAAAACGTCAGTACACACCGGCACCGCATAGTATCTATCCAGCCTACACAATTTCTCTGGAATTGCAACTGTGTTACAGTCATTCAGAGCAGCTAATACCTCCCCAAGCAATACACGGAGGTTCTCAAGCTTAAATTTAAAATTAGAAATCTCTTAATCAGGTTTCCCCGAGTCAGAGATGTCACCCACAGACTGAAGCTCTCCGTCCTCATGTTCTGCATACTGTGACGCAGTATCAGACATGGCTCTAACAGCATTTGCGCGCTCTGTATCTCTCCTAACCCCAGAGCTATCGCGCTTGCCTCTTAATTCAGGCAATCTAGATAATACCTCTGACAGGGTATTATTCATGATTGCAGCCATGTCCTGCAAGGTAATCGCTATGGGCGTCCCTGATGTAATTGGCGCCATATTAGCGTGCGTCCCCTGAGCGGGAGGCGAAGGGTCTGACACGTGGGGAGAGTTAGTCGGCATAACTTCCCCCTCGACAGAACCCTCTGGTGATAATTCTTTTATAGATAAAGACTGATCTTTACTGTTTAAGGTGAAATCAATACATTTAGTACACATTCTCCTATGGGGCTCCACCATGGCTTTCAAACATAATGAACAAGTAGGTTCCTCTGTGTCAGACATGTTTAAACAGACTAGCAATGAGACTAGCAAGCTTGGAAAACACTTTAAAACAAGTTTACAAACAATATAAAAAACGTTACTGCGCCTTTAAGAAACACAAATTTTCCCAAATTTTGAAATAACAGTGAAAAAATGCAGTTACACTAACGAAATTTTTACAGTGTATGTAACAAGTTAGCAGAGCATTGCACCCACTTGCAAATGGATGATTAACCCCTTAATACCAAAAACGGAATAACAAATGACAAAAACGTTTTTTAAACAGTCACAACAACTGCCACAGCTCTACTGTGGCTTTTTACCTCCCTCAATACGACTTTTGAAGCCTTTTGAGCCCTTCAGAGAAGTCCTGGATCATGCAGGAAGAAGCTGGATGTCTGTGTCTGTAATTTTTGCTGTGCAAAAAAAAAACGCCAAAATAGGCCCCTCCCACTCATATTACAACAGTGGGAAGCCTCAGGGAACTGTTTCTAGGCAAAATTCAAGCCAGCCATGTGGAAAAAAACTAGGCCCCAATAAGTTTTATCACCAAACATATGTAAAAAACGATTAAACATGCCAGCAAACGTTTTATATTACATTTTTATAAGAGTATGTATCTCTATTAATAAGCCTGATACCAGTCGCTATCACTGCATTTAAGGCTTTACTTACATTACTTCGGTATCAGCAGCATTTTCTAGCAAATTCCATCCCTAGAAAAATATTTTAACTGCACATACCTTATTACAGGAAAACCTGCACGCTATTCCCCCTCTGAAGTTACCTCACTCCTCAGAATATGTGAGAACAGCAAAGGATCTTAGTTACTTCTGCTAAGATCATAGAAAACGCAGGCAGATTCTTCTTCTAAATACTGCCTGAGATAAACAGTACACTCCGGTACCATTTAAAAATAACAAACTTTTGATTGAAGAAATAACCTAAGTATAAAACACCACAGTCCTTTTACGACCTCCATCTTAGTTGAGAGTTGCAAGAGAATGACTGGATATGGCAGTGAGGGGAGGAGCTATATAGCAGCTCTGCTGTGGGTGATCCTCTTGCAACTTCCTGTTGGGAAGGAGAATATCCCACAAGTAATGGATGATCCGTGGACTGGATACACTTAACAAGAGAAAAAGTAGACTGTGACAGGGGATAAGTCCATTGTCTTTGTACTTGAACTGGCATTGTTTGAATAACTTTGTTCCACTTAGTAAAAAAAGTTCAATCTGCCGTTCATTAAAATTCAAAAGGTTATACTGTTCTATTATTATCTGTGTCTCTATGCTTTTGAGGAACTCTGTAATGCTTGGTGCTGATCTAGATACCCATGTCCCCAGAATCAGGATACGTCCTATTATAATTGTGGTGTTAATAAGAGGAATGTTCTTAAAAAATTTTATCCGGCTTGACAAGGAAAAAGATATTTTGAAATTTAAACAAAAACTGCGGTTCCAAGAATCTATTGAGCCAATAGTTGATTTTCGACCAGAACTGTCAAATTTTCGGGCACCACCAGAAAAGAGAAGATCCGCCTGATCGGAGCTACATCTAGGGCATTGGTTCCCCTTTAAATACCATCTTGACATTTTTTGTGGCGTAATATAAGTCATATTAACGAGTTTAAATTGTGATTCTTTGTATGTGTTAGACGTTTTGGTTTTCCTAGTCAGTGAGAAGCTAGACTGTATGTCCTCTGGTGATATTTTAGGAAGAAACTTATTCCATTTATTGGCTAAACAAGTCAAGTATTGCTGTCCTATATGTTGCATCAAAGTCATATAAAATTTAGAAATGGAGAAATTCCCCTGCTTACATATCTTAATAGTGACTGCTAGCTTCCCTAGAGACCAGTCCAGTCCGTATTTCTTCCTAATCATTTGAACATAATTACGTAACTGTAAATAGGCAAAAAAAAAGTCAGAATGCGCAATTCCATAATCCTCCATTAATTGGGAGAAGAGTTTCATGGGCTGCGTTGTGGGTTCAACCATTTGGGTGATATAGACAAGCCCTTGATTACTACAATCTCGACGGGCATAAACTGGGGATAAGTTCTAGATTGCCAGTGATCGGTAGATAACTCGATATACCCGATGTGGAGCCTGCTTCTAAGCACATTTTATGCCATGCTCTTATAATATTCGCAAATTATATCATGCTTATAATATTGGAAGATAATTTAGATACAGGAGAGTGCAGAATCGCGTTTAAGGAAAACGGAAAAACTAAATCTGCTTCTAACTCCATAGTAGTAACATATTCCCTCTTTGTGATCCAATCAGCCGCATACTTGAATAATATGGCCCAGTTATAATAGCGAATGTTTGGGAAAGCCATCCCCGCATCCCGTTTACTTAATGTTAGCTTTATCAGGGATACATGTGGTCTTTTACCTTGCCAAATAAAGTGAGAACATAGGCGGTTAAACAAACATATCTTTCCTAAGTAGTAGTAGCAGTAAGTTTTGGAGCAAATACAATAACTTTGGAAATAACACTACTTTAATTAAAGTAACTCACGCAGATAAAGAGAGGGGTAAGTTCATCCACTGTTACAGTTTCCTTCTACAGTAATCAAAGAAACTGGGGAAGTTAAGAGCATGCCACTGGGATGGGTTGGAGCTAAGATTTATTCCTAGATATTTAAAGGTCAGAACTTCTTTAAAGGGGTGGGACTCTAAACTAGAGGAAGTTTTTACAATCCAAAGTAATTCGGATTTGGTTGTATTAACTTTATATCCCGCTATAGAACTATAGATATCTATAATGTGTGTCAAGTGAGGGATACTCTGAGAGGTATTACTGAGAAAGATCAAGAGATCAACCGCGTATAAAAGAAGGTTCACAACATTTTCCTTAATGTGAATCCCTTTTAATTCCTGCCTTAAGTATATCCCTAAAGGCTCTAGCGACATGTTAAAGAGAAGTGGTGAAAGAGGACACCCTTGTCTAGTGCCTCTATTTAGCTTAAATCTTTATGATATTTCACCATTAATAATTAACAAAGAGCATGGGTTTTTATAGATCATATGCACAAATTGCTTAAATTGCCCCTTAAATCCAAATGTATCCAAAGAGGTGAGTAGATGGTCCCAGGATATAGAGTCAAACACCTTTTCATCGTCGACAGTAAGAAGTGCGAAGTCATTTTTACACTGTGCTTTATGCGAGTTGGAATTATTCCGGAGCCAGTCCAGGATCAACGTAACTTTACGTAAGTTTTTAATCGATCTTCGGCCTGTCATACAAACAAATTGGTTTTGATGGATCAGAGCATCTAGAAATTTTTGTAGTCTCTTGGCTAAGATGAATGCTAGCAACTTATAGTCTACATTAAGTAGGGATATCGGTCTAAAAGAGGCAGGGTTTTCTGGATCTTTATCTTTTTTTAATATCAGTGCAATATTTGAAACTTTAAAGTTATGAGAGCAATCTTTGCCTTCCTGATAATATTCACTAAATAAATTTATACAAGACTGGGGCTATTTGGTCCTGCAAGATCCTGTAGAATTCTGCAGGCAGGAAGTCAGGGCCAGGTGCTTTATTCAAATTAGTATTCTCAATACTTCCTTTAATTTCCTCCAAGAGAATAGGTTGATTTAACTCTTTCAGCATATCCCTCGATATCATTGGGATTTTGACATTTTGCCAAAATTGCTTTTTATTTTCAGAGTGAACTTTTTTTTTCGGCATATAGTTCTTGGTAGAACTGCAAGAAAACTTTTTTAACATCACAATTATTAGTATATCTATGAGATCCTTTTTGGACCGCTAGTATTCTATTGTTGGATCTTTTTTTTTTTTTTATTCTTGCCAAATATTTAGCAGAATGTCCTGTATATCCTCCATATAGTGCTTTCTGCCTAAGTTCATCACCCATTGTTTTTTGTTTTAAGAAAATATCTCTTTCTGCCTTCGCTTTAATATGTTTATCCCAATTTTGTGGATTTTGTGTTGCAATATATGTTTTATATCCATTCTTAAGGGCATTCGCTAATTGGGTCTCCCTTTGTTTACTCTTCCGTTTCAATTTATACATAAAGGCTTTGATTTCTCCTCGTAAGAAGCATTTTGCAGTTTCCCAGAAAATTTCTGGTTTGCTTATATAAGCCTTGTTAAAATCATAGAATTCAATCCATTTAGCTTGAAGACAATTTTTAAATTTCACATAATGTAGAAAATGCTTAGGGAAATTTTTTTAAGCAAAATTCTTTGGGTCTTTTCCTAAACAAGATTTAATAACCAGAGATAGAATAGCATGATCAGATAATATTATCTCTGAGATATCCGGCACTAGATCCAGCCCGCACAACTTTTCAGAATCAGAAAGAAATGGATCCTTGAAAAAGTCTTGTGACTCTTGGATTCACAAGTGTACATTCTCAGATCAGGATTCTGCAGGTGCCATATATCTCTGACCGCAAAAGCATTGCAAAAATGTCGAAATATCTTAACTTCCCTATTTCTCCTGGTCTTACGACCCCTGTAAAGCCTATCCAATCTAAGGTCCGGTGTCAAGTTAAAGCCCCCAGCTATAATTAAGCTTTCCTGTGGATACATATATAATTTGGAGCTAAGGCTATCCCAGAATTTTTGATCTAGTGTATTGGGACCATATACATTACATAGAGTAAGTAAAAAATTATTAACTTCAATATTTAGTATTAAAAACCTCCCATCCGTATCCAGCTCTTTCTGCATAATCTTGTATTGGAGGTTCTTATTGAATAAAATAGCCACCCCTCTCTTCCTTTTCCCACTTGGGGACGCTAAAACTTCTCCAACCCATTGAGTCTTTAATTTAGGAATTTCTGGTGCTTTGAGATGAATCTCTTGAAGAATGAGTATATCTGGATTAAGTTTCTTTGTTTTAAAATAGATTTTCGTTTAATGGGGGAGGTGATCCCTCCCACTTTCCATGAAAGTAATTTTAGATCACCACTAGCCATGGGTTAGGGAGAGAAAAAAAAAACACCGGACACACCCCACCCCCTCTAAAACCATAAAAAAAATATATATATTTTGAAACATATATGAATGTTTGATACGTTTATCCACTTTGACCACAATTTTCTCAAAAAATAAATAAAACAAAATTACACAATAAACTGATTCAGAGTCTAACATGTTATTCAATCTTTCTTTCATCAAGAAAAGTTTGTACTTCTTTAATATCTTTTAGCACTTTAAATTCACCATTAACTGTTACTGAAATTTTTGCAGGATATTAACCTTGCATCAAATTTTGCATTTATTAATTTTGAGCAGTATGGTGACATTTCTTTGCGCTTCGAGAGAAAAATCTGAAAATAGTAAAAACTTATGGTGGTCTATCATAAGAGGAAATTTCCCTCTATAACATCTGAGTAACTTTACCTTGTCTTGAAAATTCAGTAGTTTAATGATTATAGCTCTAGGTAGTTCCCATCTTTATTCAAACGTACAGGCCTACTCTGTGTGTGCGCTCTATCATTAGTGGGTTATCTATTGGGAGGCCTAGTAATCTTGGGAGGGCAGAGGCGGCGAATACTACCAGGTCTTGGAACTGCTAGGTCTCAGGCAAACCTAATATCCTAATATTATTGCGTCGAGCATGGTCTTCCATCTCCTCAAGCCTAGCCTGTAACTCATCAATTTTATACTGATGTTTTGATATAACGTGCTCTTGGCCACTGACACTGTCCTCAACATCTAGATCCAAGCCTCAGCTTCCTCAATTCTAGAATTAAACTGTCTAACTTTGCTTGCTAGCGTGATCATCTCTGCCTTTAACGCATCAAATTGTGTAGGCCTGCAACTAAGAATTATTTTCATAATCGATTAATCGGACGATTATTTTTTCAATTAATCGGCTAATCAGATAAAAAATAAATCAATCATTTTTCCCTATATTTAAAATAAAATCCACATACTGAGTATTATAAATATAAACTTCAGACTAAAACTTTACAACTTTACATTAACAGAACTGTTGGTCCAATTTTTGAAGCAGCAGAACTCATTTTTATAATTAAGCAAAACATATCCACAAACTGTTTGAAAAAAGAGAGAATTAGTAAGAGGTAGACTATCACTGTTTCTAACATCCTGTTATTCACTCTTTCAGAAACTTAGCATTGAAATGCAAACATGTCAACATGTCCACATGCTCCTGGTTGAGGCTGGCATACTTTTTTTCCAAGCTATTTTCCCTGCAGCAGAGGAGAGGCGCTCAGATGGTGTTGAGGTGCCTGAGATGCATAAGTAGGGTTTTGCCAATTTCACCAAGGTGGGCTATTTATATTTGTTAGCTCTCTACCAATGCAAGTGGCCTCTTAACAAAGTAAGCATGGACTTCATTCTGACATAAAAATATCTTGAATATCTATATGCAATGGTAAACGACCAGCTATGTTAGGGGAAAAAATATCTAGTCCACTCTTAAAATAACAGATATATAGTTACATTTGAATTGGTTAAATTTGGTACATCATATTCCAATTAATTAAAAATATAAAATAAAAAAAAATAAAAAGGCAAAAGGGCTAAACAACGGAACTTAAGACCACTGCTCCATAACTGGTCCGCTGCCTCTGAGGCTGTGGTCTGTAATCTGCCCGATCCTATACGATCGGGCTGATTGACACCCCCTGCTAGCAGCCAAATGGGCGCGAATCTGCAGGGCGCGGCATTGCACAAGCAGTTCTGGTGAACTGCTTGTGCAATGTTAAATACCGACAGCGTATGCTGTCGGCATTCAGCGATGTCTGTCGGACATGAAACGCTACAGCGTATCATGTCGGACAGACATTGATAAATTGGCCCCAATATATCAGTAACAGGACACAGCTTTACACATTTATCTAAAGAGTATATATAATCAGCAAGCAATCCACAAAAAATTGTGCAAACAGGTAATAGTGGCATTAATTCATATAACAAATGCCATCAATCTAGGGCTAGATGTAAATATTAAGCTCAGCACTATATTATACAAAGCATAGTCCTAAATCACCTGATTTAATATAAACATTCCAAATGATGACTCCTATTATTTCTGGGTTGCAGATAAGACAGGAGTAGTTGTAAACTTAAAAAGAATATTATACTGTCCTGAAAAGGTGAAAAGTAAAATGTCTGTAAATGTCCTTTAGGTTAATGTGCAGGAGCTCATTGGAGTAAAGCAGCTGGTGCTGTGCACAGACCAACTAATTTCCAACCAACTAATCGATTATGAGATTCGTTGACAACTATTTTCATAATCGATTATTATCAATTATGCCAATTAGTTGTTGCAGCTCTAAAATTGTGGATTAACCCCTTAATGACAACTGACGTACCAGGTACGTCATGCATTAACAATCAGTTAATGATAATGGACGTACCTGGTACGTCAGTTGTCTAACAGAGTGCTGGAAGTGATCACAATCACTTCCAGCAGCTCTGAGGGTATTGCAGTGATGCCTCGATATGGAGGCATCCTGCAATACCCCTTTACAAGACTCCGATGCAGAGAGAGCCACTCTGTGGCCCTCTCTGCACCGGTAGTGATGGTGCCGATGGTGCCTCTGACCGGTGGGAGGAGGGAGTGTGTGTGCGCAGTGCACGTGGGCGCGCGTGCACGTGCACATGCGCACATTAGCCACACTGACACCAATTAAAAAGTAAGGGGAAAAAAAGTTATTTTATTTTTTTTATATTTAAAAGGATCTGTGAGGGGGAGGGGGTGGGGGTATTGTGGGGGGGCTGCTACACTACAGAAATAATTAAACACAAATAACAGTTATAAATACAATTAAAATAAGTTTGGTTTGTGGGGCCAAACTGGGTACTGGCAGACAGCTGCCAGTACCCAAGATGGTGGTAATTAGGTAGGGGAGAGGGTTAGAGAGCTGGAGGGGGGGATCAGGGAGGTTGGTGCTAAGGCAGGGGTCCATCACAACTAAAATATTTTATAATTTTTATTTAAAAAAAAAAAAAACTCTTTTATTTAGTACTGGCAGACTTTCTGCCAGTACTTAAGATGGCGGTAACAATTGTGGGGTGGGGGAGGGAAGAGAGCTGTTTGGGAGGGATCAGGGGGTGGGATGTGTCAGGTGGGAGGCTGATCTCTAAAATTAACCCTGCAAGCTCCCTACAAGCTACCTAATTTAACCCCTTCACTGCTGGGCCTAATTCACGTGTGGTGCGCAATATCATTTATCGGCCTTCTAATTACCAAAAAGCAACGCCAAAGCCATATAAATCTGCTATTTCTGAACAAAGGGGATCCCAGAGAAGCTTTTACAACAATTTCTGCCATAATTGCACAAGCTGTTTGTAAATAATTTCAGTGAGAAACCTAAAATTGTGAAAAATGTAAAGTTTTTTTTTTTATTTGCTAGCATTTGGCGGGGAAATGGTGGCATAAAATATACCAAAATGGGCCTAGATCAATACTTGGGGTTGTCTACTACACTACACTAAAGCTAAAATTAACCCTACAAGCTCCCTAATTAACCCCTTCACTCCTGGGCATAAAACACGTGGGGTGCGCAGTGGCATTTAGCGGCCTTCTAATTACCAAAAAGCAACCACAAAGCCATATAAGTCTGTTATTTCTGAAAAAGGGGATCCCAGAGAAGCATTTACAACCATTTGTGCCATAATTGCAGAAGCTGTTTGTAAATAATTTCAGTGGGAAACCTAAAGTTTGTGACAAAATTTGTGAAAAAGTGAACTTTTTTTTTTTTTTTTTATCGCATTTGGCGGTGAAATGGTGGCATGAAATATACCAAAATGGGCCTAGATCACTACTTTGGGATGTCTTCTAAAACAAAATATATACATGTCAAGGGATATTCAGATATTCCTGACAGATATCAGTGTCCCAATGTAACTAGCGCTAATTTTGAAAAAAAGTGGTTTGGAAATAGCAAAGTGCTACTTGTGTTTATTGCCCTATAAATTGCAAAAAAAGCTAAGAACATGTAAACATTGGGTATTTCTAAACTCAGGACAAAATTTAGAAACTATTTAGCATGGGTGTTTTTTGGTGATTGTAGATGTGTAACAGATTTTGGGGGTCAAAGTTAGAAAAAGTGTGTTTTTTTCCATTTTTTCCTCATATTTTATCATTTTTTTTTAGTAAATTATAAGATATGATGAAAATAATGGTATCTTTAGAAAGTCCATTTAATGACGAGAAAAACGGTATATAATATGTGTGGGTACAGTAAACGAGTAAGAGGAAAATTACAGCTAAACGCAAACAGTGCAGAAATGTAAAAATAGCCATTGTCATTAAGGGTAAGAAAATTGAAAAATGGTCCGGTCATTAAGGGGTTAAATATACCCGCTATTTGCATAAGCAAGTTTGGCGTTTGTGTTCAGGGTGGAGGGGGTGTTCATTTCGGGTATGTTACTAATACTAGTGTCACATTGTCTAGTGTTCTTCTTATCTGTGTTTTGATGGCATAATTGGAGAATTGTGCTTGGTGTGTGAAATATATATTTCCATGTGATTGAGAGCGTTAAGCTCAAAGAGTGCTTTATCAGAAATTAAAGAAAGAAAAAAGAAAATCCACCAAATCTAGCAGAAAAAAAAAAGAAAAAAAAAGTGTGGAAGTTTTTTTTTTTTTTTTTAATAATAATTTTATTGGTTATTCAACCGTGAATCACCACCTGATCCTACAGAAAAAGCCAATTATATTGTATTCTTAGTTCAAATATCGGCATGAGAGGATTCCAATGTATTGGAAGCCTTTTGCTCCAATGAGAGACAAAATCACTATCTTATTCTAGATTTAAGGCAATTAATATATCCAATTGTTCAGATTCTCTAACACACATTTATAGTGTAGTATAGCTCTATCAAGAAAAAAAAGACAGAAAAAAAAAAAAGAGAGGATCTCCTGCTACTACACCCCCTCTATAGGCTCCAGAGATATAGGGCCCACAGGGGTATAGTAGTCACACATTATCCTACCACCACTTGAATTAATTATCAGCACATTACAATTATGATGAAGTAGCTAGACTGGTCCCAAATACAAAACTTAGTGAAGATTTAAACCACAAATTCTAATAACCAGCGCTATGAAATTTTGTGGCGCTATACAAATAAATGATAATAATAATATTTGAGGGCTAAATAAATAAGAATAGCTATAACCAAAGGTGTTAGTTTAGAATACAGTGTCACCTCTGCAAACTCCTTAACTATATGACAGTAGAACAATGCACCGTATCTACTAATAATATACTATATTGAGCAGATCAGAAAACACACACCAAAAAAAAAAAAAAAATTATACATATAATGTGGAGAACAAAAGAAAAAAACACAATGAAATCCAGTAGACTAGATGTCTCTTAGTTCTAACGACATTAGTATGTGGGCATTCCAGTATATCTTGGAAGTTCCTTTATACCAGGGTTTTGATCTCCCCTGTTTCAAAGAAAAAGTAAAAAAAAAAAATACAGTCTCCAGTGTTAAGTGTCAAAAACTCCTTCAGACTAAATGGGCACACGTGCATTCATAGCTTGAGAGACAATGGGCCTCATTCCAGGCACAATTCATTGTATGCAGCCCCCCCCACCCCCTTTTTAAGCACAGTTTGTTTTGCAGCATATAATAGCCAGTTAATAATAGTCAATTATGAACAGTAAAGGCTTATACTTTAATAACACTTCACTGTGTTTTTCTAATGTTTTATTCCCGGGATGTCAAGTTAGTATATAATCTAAAAAACAGCGTTTTTTTAAATGTAATATTCTGTTACTGGCATTTAAACAGTTCTAGCGGCCAGGGAAGTTAAGATATGGCAATGTGTCAATGCATGATGACGTCATCCCGCTCTGTGTGAAGCCCCCAGCCTGATTTTCAATATGAGGGCAAGATCGGATGGGTGGAGGGAGATGGGGGCCCTCAGGCCCATCCCAAGGTTAGTGAATCCTAGCAACAGCATGGAGCTGTTGTTAGCACCTGAGGGTGAAACTTAGCAATGGCTCCATGCCGTTGTTAGCACTCAAAGGGTTAAAGGAAAAGGTATATCATATGCAAGCAGGTTTGCAGCACTACATTCACTTAAAGGGACATGCCACCCACATTTTTTCTTTTATGATTTAGAAAGAGAATGCAATTTTAAACATCTTTCTAATTTACTTATATTATCTAATTTGTTTTATTCTCTTGATATTCTTTGATGAAAAGCATATATAGATATGCTCACTAGCTGCTGATTGGTTGCTGCACATAGAAGCATCATGTGATTGGCTCACCATGTGCATTGCTTTTTCTTCAAATAAGGATATTTAACAAATGAAGCAAAATAAATTATGGAAGTAAATTGTAATGTTGTTTAAATTTCTATTCTCTATCTGAATAATGAAAGAAAGATTTTGGGTTTAGTGGCCCTTTAACAGGTAATGATGACTACAGTGTCAGCTCACAGAAATGTAAGTGATTTCCCCAAATTTTAAAAGCTAAAGTCGATTCAATGTAAAACAGACATAAGGGTGTCATAACAAATAAATGGCTCAAATTCCTTCTCTTCCATTACATCACCATCTTTCTCGGCAAAATTGACACTTTTGGCAACATAATTAATGCCAAATACTGTGCAAAATCACTGCTCAGTGTACTTATTTTAATATAAATGCATATGGCCTGATCTAGTTTGCAATGTTCAGAAAAAAACACTAATGAAAGCATATTTCTTTCAGACCCAGTTATTTTTCTATTCTAGGTCTCTAGTCCACTGAGATATGGCCTATATACTCAATATAAAATTCAATTTTATGCAGCATTAAAATGAAGAAAATGTCATAAATGCAACCAGTTATAAAACAAAGTATATCCAGATCTAAAGACATCAACCTTAAATCTTTAATTATCAAACAGGTAAATACATTTAAGCCCTAACTCACTTAAAGGGCTATTATACACTCATTTTTTCTTTGAATAAATATTTTGTAGATGATCTATTTCAGCCTATAAAGTTTTTTTTTTTTTAATGTATAGTTTTGCTTATTTTTAAATAACATTGCTCTGATTTTCAGACTCCTAACCAAGCCCCAAAGGTTTATGAGAATACCGTCAGCTACCTTCTACAGCTTGCTCCTGTTTGTGTAAAGGGTCTTTTCATATGCAAAAGAAGGTGGGGGGGGGGAGTGTCTTATTTGCCACTTGCAGTGGGCTTTCCAACAACCTTTTCAACAGAGCTAAACTGAGAGCTTCTAAGTAAGATTTTAAACAGTTTTATACTGGATTTTTATATCAGTATCTGTGCATCTTATTCTTTATAGTAGTGTCTATTACATGCAGTTATATGAAAATGAGTGTATACTGTCCCTTTAAGAAGCAAATAAATGTTACTTATTAAAGGGGCATGATAAACAAAAGTTAAATCAATTGAAAGTGATGCAGTTTGTCTCTTTAAAGCTGACTGGAAATGTGATTCTCTTTCAAATGAGGGATCTTGGATGTCTATGGCTAGTAAGGGAGCTGAGATCAAAGAGGGTTTGAACAACCTCCCCATCCAGCTCACTAACCTGCCTGTCACATCCTGGCCTCTTCTTCTTGGTGATGTCACTAAGCACACATTAATTGTGCCATGACTGGCATTCCCATGCAGCTCTGGGAGTGTTGCCCACTATTACCACCACTGATTCAGCCTGCAGTATGGGGATTACCAATCCCAGCATCAGGTGAGCGATTCCCCTTCATGACGAGAACGGGTTGTCATGTGCTCATAGACAGATTTTAATGACTACCTGTTCTTGTCATGTGCAAGGAAGCAGTTAAGGAAGTTTGCTATGAAATCTCATGAGATTTTAGTGAAATCTCATGAGATCACAGTAAAACAAATTGAAACATCAGCACTGGTAAAGCTGATTGGATGTTGTTTTTTTTCTTCAACATGACAAACTGAAGGATAACTGTTCACAGAACACTAACTATTGTGAGCTGAAGAAATTTTGATGCACAATATCTTTATTTTTGCATAGAGAGGTCCATGTGAATCTCTTGTCAGCTTTTATAGTTATGCTGCATCACTTTCAAGTATTGGGCATTAGGTGCTTTTAAGTAATTTGAACAATAAAGACTATGGCCCTGATATTCAATGGTTCACCAGTTTGGAAAGAAATTACAGTTCAGACTTCACAGGGACTGAATAGTCAAAAGAAAAATGGCAGAACTCTCTAGCACTCCGGGATCTCTCTCATTTCTATATATGAAAGAGAGACAAGAGCAGTGCAATATAGCATATGAGAGTTTTGTTACACTTACACTTTGTGCATTGTATTTTATATTAAACTTTCTCATATATATTTTAATACATTTAGATTTAGATTTAGCAGTGATTATACAAATTCTGATTTTATTTAGAAAGTTTCTGTGTTACTTTAACAAATTAGGGTAATACTTTGTATATTTCTGAAGCTTTTACAAATTACATTGCACATGGAATTTGCTGCATTACAAACTAAAATACAACTTCAGTGGGAGAGACAGGGTAGTTCATTTGGCTGAAAAAGGGGAATTCCCAGAGTATGCCTGAAGCTCTCTCACAAGTCATGTGCAATTGTGTAAGCATTTTAGATGGACTCACTGATTAGTCTCGCCAGCTGTATGAAGTTGAATTTTTCTCAAAATTCACAGTACACTTATTTTAACTAACAGAAAAGTAATATATACGAAAAAATAGACAAAAGCAAGTTAAATTGTAATGAAAACATTTCAATTTAATTTGTAATTGATGCAAACAGAGCCTTTATTTCAACCCTAGGAGGTCTCCAATTACCTTCTCTCTTCCATGTGAAATTTTGTATCCCAGAGAGCTTTGTTGCTTTTTATGGAAGGCCTATCTCATCTGGGATTTCCAGACTTCTCCCCTTTACTTAGAAAATGCAGTGAGTTCTGCCTCTGTGAAATCAGCACTATAATCTCCCTACAAACTAGAGAGTATTTGAGTATCTGGCCCATAGAAAGTAATGATGCTCTTTGGAAATCTGAAGCGGACAGTTTTCATTTAAATAAAAAACATGCAAAGTGCTATCTAATTTGTAAAAGATACACATAAATACACAAAGTATAAGCTTAATTTGTTAAAGTGACACAGAAACTGTGAAGGCATGAACGGAATTTGTAAAATCACAATCCTTAATACACTGATGTATACAAAATAACATACAAAATAGAAAGTGCAAAGTTTAAATGTAATAAAATGTAATCTGAGGTGTAAAGTGATATAAAATAGAAAGCACAAAGTGTAAATGCAGTGTTATATTGCACTGGGGCTTGTCTCTGCTTCACATACATGGAATGCCTCTTGGAGAAGTAAAGCAAAATCTGCCTTTTGAATATTTAACTAGGGATCTCGCAGTGCTGGAGGATCACTTTAGAATATCACACCTGAGCAGAGAGGTTTTGAATATCAGGGCATATGTCACAAAGAAAGTACTAACAAAATTCACCTTATTCTGCCTATCTAATGAAACGCAGGGATGTGTGTGTGCCAGATAATTTCAGTTCAAATGGAAATCCTAATGATAAAATAAAATGACTCTTGGAGCTCAAGCGTAGGATTTTATCTGCATATTTAACCCTTTTGCAGGAGTTAAACACCCACTCTGCAAGGGACACTAGCCTTAAAATATAAAACTGAATAATTGTGTGTTCCATTTAATATGATTGCCGTTTTTAATAAAGGAGAACATTGATATGTATTATTTCAAATTGTCTACTAATAGTATAACCAGAATCAATTACAACCTTGGCTCTCTGTGACCTCTTTCTTCTTTGTGCCTCCTTTGGTTGACGTATCACAGCTGACATGATAAAAAGTGAACAACAAGTGATGCTTTTCGTGAAGTTGTGTGGGCAGCTCTATTTTAATCTGCAAGACAAACACAAAACATCAATTGTTTGAATATTTTATTTTTCCATCATGCTCACTGTTCACACAGCTCACTGACTTAGTTAAAAGGAATCTTATAAACGTTTATGAAAAGGGAGAGAACAAAAGAATAGTTCCCTACCTGTTCAGAAAATGAAAGGTCAATAATTCATCTTAGGAAACAAAACAATAAAATGGAGATTCTGTAATGTACAAATGGTTCAAGTGTATACTGCATATATAGATCATACTGTACAAACTGCAAATAGCTTTAAAACCACTCAAGGATCCTACCTGTTCAGAGAAGCCAACCAGATAACTTTGAAGTGACTAATGCACTTACAGGAAAATGGAAACTCACTTGCAAGCTACTGCTCAGCCTTTAGGTTCCATCTAAAACCCCTTATATTATAATCTCAATAGAGAACACAGACTATTTGGCTTTATCTTTGTATCCTTATATTGCACTATGAAATCTATTGGAAAATTACAAATAAAAAAAATCATGACAATTAAAGGGACACTAAACCCATTTGTTTTTCTTTAATGATTTAATGATTAAGATAGAGCCTGCAATTTTAAGCAACTTTCTAATTTACTTCTATTATCAATTTTTTTTTCATTCTCTTGCTATCTTTTTTTAAAAAGCAGGAATGTGATGCATAGGAGCCAGCCCATTTTTGGTTGAGAACCTGGGTTATGCTTGCTTATTGGTGGGTAAATGTAAGCCTCCAATAAGAAAGGGCTATCCATGGTGCTTAACCTAAAATGGGCTGGCTGCTAAGATTTACAATCCTGCTTTTAAAATAAAGATAGCAAGAGAATGAAGAAAAATTGTTAATAGGAGCAAACTAGAAAGTTGATTAAAATTTCATCTGAATCATGAAAGGCAAAATTTGGGTTCAGTGTCCCTTTAATATTTGGATAAAGCAATGAGGTTTTTTATTTTTTTAAAGTGCATCAATTTAACTGGGCTGGTGGCTTTAGGAAAATCCCTAAAACCAGCAAACAGCAATATTAAAGTCAGTTTGTATATATGGACCATAAAAATAAAATCATCATTATTAACCAGAGCTGTACAATTAAATAGGAAATACAGATGTCTGAGAAATAAGAGATTAGTTTGAGAAGTATTACATCCATGAGTGGTGTTAAAATCTATTTATGCTCAGGATTTAAGCAGAAAGACATCTTTCTAGAACAGATAAGCTACATAAAAATCTCATCTGTGACCACCATTCATGTGAGAATTTAGAGACCGTCCACTTGATTTTTTTATTGTTTAAAAAGATAGATAATCCTTTTATTAAGCATTCACTATTTTGCATAAACAACACTGTTATAATAATATACTTTTTACCTCTGTGACTACCTGAATTTAAGCTCCTGCCTACTGCCCTTTAAGTGCTTTTTTATTTATTTTTTTACAATCGTAAAATTAGTGCTGGTTCTTGTGAACATATTATCATTCTCTGTGAAAGTGAGCATAAATGTTATCTATAAGGCACACATGAACTATCACTGGCTGTAGTGCAAAAATGTAAAAAGCTAAAAAAAAAAAAAAAAGTACTGAGGTAAGGGGTGGCCTGCAGGGGCTTAGAAAGAGGCAATCTTAGAGAATAAAAAACATAATTTATGCATTTACGGACATGGCGAGTCCACGGAATCATCAATTACTAGTGGGAATATCACTCCTGGCCAGAAGGAGGCGGCACTACAGCAAAGCTGCTATATATGTCACTTTCCTTACCCATAACCTTCAGTCATTCGGCCAAAGCAAAAATGGAAAAAGAAGATAACACAAAAGTGTAGAGGTGCCTAAGGTTTTAGAAAAAAATAACTGTCTTAAATAAAGGGTGGGCTGTGGACTCACCATATAAGGAAATAAATAAATTTATCAGGTAAGCATAAATTATGTTTTCTTTCCTAAGATATAGTGATTCCACGGAATCATCAATTACTAGTGGGAATTAATACCCAAGCTAGAGGACACAGATGATAAGGGAGGGACAAGATAGGTAGACCTAAACAGAAGGCACCACCGCTTGAAGAACCCTTCTCCCAAAAGAAGCCTCAGCTGAGGCAAAAGTATCAAATTTATAAAACTTTGAAAAAGAATGCAACGAGGACCAAGTTGCAGCCTTGAAAACTGTTCCACAGAAGCTTAATTTTTAAATGCCCAGGAAGAAGAAACAGCCTTCGTGGAATGAGCAGTGATTCTCTTAGGAGGTTGCTGTCCAGCAGTCTCATAGGCCAAATGAATAATACTCCTTAGCCAAAAGAGAAAGAGAAGTAGTCGTAGCTTTCTGACCCTTGCGCTTCCTAGAAAAACAAACAAAGCAGAAGACTGATGAAAGTCCTTAGTCTCCTGAAGATAAAACTTCAAAGTACGCACAACATCTAGGTTGTGCAATAAACGCTCCTTTGGCGAAGAAGGATTAGGACACAAAGAAGGAACCACAATCTCCTGATTAATATTCTTGTTTGAAACAACCTTAGGAAGAAAACCTAATTTAGTACGTAAAAACCACCTTATTAGAATGAAAAATAAGATAAGGAGAATCAAATTGCAGAGCCAAGACTTCCGAAACTCTCCGAGCAGAAGAAATAGCAACAAGAAACAAAACCTTCCAAGATAACATAACATCTTGATATCTAAGGAATGCATAGGTTCAAACAGAGCCCGCTGTAAAACTCTAACAACAAGGTTAAGACTCCAGGGAGGAGTAACAGGCTTAAACACAGGCCTAATCCTAACCAAAGCCTGACATAAAGATTGCACGTCTAGCACATCCGCGAAATGCTTATGCAACAAAATAGACAACGCAGAAATCTGACCTATCAGAGTACTAGCTGACAAACCATTCTCCAGACCCTCCTGGAGAAAAGACAAAATCCTAGAAATCCTGACTCTACTCCAAGAGTAGCCTCTGGATTCACACCAATACAGATATTTACGCCATATCTTATAGTAAATCTTTCTTGTCACAGGCTTACGAGCCTGAATCATGGTTTCAATGACCGACTCTGAAAACCCACGCTTAGATAAAATCAAGCGTTCAATCGCCAAGCAGTCAGCTTCAGAGAAATGAGATTTGGATGAAGAAAAGGACCCTGAAATAGAAGGTCCTTCCTTAGAGGGAGTCTCCACGGAGGTAGAGACGACCTTTCCACTAGATTTGCATACCAGATCCTGCGAGGCCACGCCGGCGCTATGAGAATCACCGACACCCTCTCCTGACTCTTGGCAGGAGAGCGAACAGAGGAAATATATATGCTAGACTGAAATTCCAAGGGACCACCAGAGCATCTATCAAGAAAGCCTGTGGATCCCTTGACCTCAAGACGTACCTCAGAAGCTTGATATTCTGCCGAGAAGCCATGAGACCCAGCTCTGGCTGCCCCCTATTGAGGATTAAACTGGAAAATACTTCCGGATGGAGTTCCCACTCCCCCGGAGGAAAGGTCTGTCGGCTCAGAAAATCCGCCTCCCAATTGTCCACCCCTGGGATGTGGATTGCAGAAAAACAACAGTTGTGAGACTCCGCCCAATGGATTATCCAGGCCACCTCTGACATGGCCAAGGAACTCCGAGTTCCCCCCTGGTGGTTGAT
The DNA here is from genome assembly GCF_027579735.1 of Bombina bombina. Taxonomy (NCBI): domain Eukaryota; kingdom Metazoa; phylum Chordata; class Amphibia; order Anura; family Bombinatoridae; genus Bombina; species Bombina bombina. The sequence continues at coordinate 854,804,658 of NC_069501.1, read as the reverse complement.
GTACGCCACCAAAGTTAAGTTGTCTGACTGGAACCTGATAAACTGGGCTAAGGCTAACTGAGGCAAAGCCAATAGAGCATTAAAAATCCCTCGCAGTTCTAGAATGTTTATAGGGAGAACTGACTCCTCCCGAGTCCAAAGACCCTGAGTCTTCAATGACCCCCAAATTGCTCCCCAACCTAGAAGGCTGGAATCTGTGGTCACGATCACCCAGGAAGGTCTGCAAAATCAAGGTCCCTGGGAGAGGTGTTCCTGAGACAACCACCACAGAAGAGAGTCCCTTGTCGCCTGATCAAGAACTATTTGGGGAGACAGATCCGCATAGTCCCTGTTCCATTGCCTTAACATGCATAACTGCAGAGGTCTGAGATGGAACCGAGCAAACGGAATGATGTTCATGGAAGCTACCATCAGACCAATTACTTCCATGCATAGAGCCACTGATGACCGAGGAGAGGACTGAAGTATAAGACAAGAGCCGAAGATCTGTTTTTCTGAGCTCTTTTAGAAATATCTTCACTAGTAGGAAGTCTGTTATGGTCCCTAAAAACACTACTCTTGTGGCTGGAATCAGAGAACTCTTTCCCAGATTCACCTTCCAACTGTGGGAGCGAAGAAAAGACAACAAGATCACTGTATGAGAGTTTGCTTGTTGAAAAGACAGCGCCTGAACCAGAATGTTTTCCAGATAAGGCGCTACCGCAATGCCCCGAGCCCGGATCACTGCCAAAAGAGTCCCCAGGACCTTTGAGAAAATTCTGGTAGCTGTGGCAAGGCCGAAAGGAAGAGCCACAAACTGGAAATGATTGTCAAAGAAAGCAAACCTTAGAAACTTGTGATGATCCCAGTGAATGGGAACAAGAAGGTACGCATCCTTTAAGTCTATGGTTGTCATAAACTGACCCTCTTGAACCAAAGGAAGAATGGAACATATAGTCTTGATCTAGAAGGGCGGTACACTGAGGAACTTAAACTTTAAACACTTTAGGTCTAAAATAGGTCTGAAAGTCCCCTCTTTCTTAGGAACTACAAACAGATATGAATAAAATCGCAGACCTTGTTTCTGCGGAGGAACTGGAACTATAAATCCCAGGGCAAAAAACAAAATTTATGCTTACCTGATAAATTACTTTCTCCAACGGTGTGTCCGGTCCACGGCGTCATCCTTACTTGTGGGATATTCTCTTCCCCAACAGGAAATGGCAAAGAGCCCAGCAAAGCTGGTCACATGATCCCTCCTAGGCTCCGCCTACCCCAGTCATTCGACCGACGTACAGGAGGAAATATGCATAGGAGAAACCATATGATACCGTGGTGACTGTAGTTAGAAAAAATAATTCATCAGACCTGATTAAAAAAACCAGGGCGGGCCGTGGACCGGACACACCGTTGGAGAAAGTAATTTATCAGGTAAGCATAAATTCTGTTTTCTCCAACATAGGTGTGTCCGGTCCACGGCGTCATCCTTACTTGTGGGAACCAATACCAAAGCTTTAGGACACGGATGAAGGGAGGGAGCAAATCAGGTCACCTAAATGGAAGGCACCACGGCTTACAAAACCTTTCTCCCAAAAATAGCCTCCGAAGAAGCAAAAGTATCAAATTTGTAAAATTTGGCAAAAGTGTGCAGTGAATACCAAGTCGCTGCCTTACATATCTGGTCAACAGAAGCCTCGTTCTTGAAGGCCCATGTGGAAGCCACAGCCCTAGTGGAATGAGCTGTGATTCTTTCAGGAGGCTGCCGTCCGGCAGTCTCATAAGCCAATCGGATAATGCTTTTAAGCCAAAAAGAAAGAGAGGTAGAAGTTGCTTTTTGACCTCTCCTTTTACCAGAATAAACAACAAACAAAGAAGATGTTTGTCTGAAATCTTTAGTGGCCTCTAAATAGAATTTTAGAGCACGGACTACGTCCAAATTGTGTAACAAACGTTCCTTCTTTGAAACTGGATTCGGACACAAAGAAGGTACAACTATCTCCTGGTTAATATTTTTGTTGGAAACAACTTTCGGAAGAAAACCAGGCTTAGTACGCAAAACCACCTTATCTGCATGGAACACCAGATAGGGCGGAGAACACTGCAGAGCAGATAACTCAGAAACTCTTCTAGCAGAAGAAATTGCAACCAAAAACAAAACTTTCCAAGATAATAACTTAATATCTACGGAATGTAAGGGTTCAAACGGAACCCCTTGAAGAACTGAAAGAACTAGATTAAGACTCCAGGGAGGAGTCAAAGGTCTGTAAACAGGCTTGATTCTAACCAGAGCCTGAACAAACGCTTGAATGTCTGGCACAGCTGCCAGCCTTTTGTGAAGTAAAACAGATAAAGCAGAGATCTGTCCCTTCAGAGAACTTGCAGATAATCCTTTCTCCAAACCTTCTTGTAGAAAGGATAGAATCTTAGGATTTTTTATCTTGTTCCATGGGAATCCTTTAGATTCACACCAACAGATATATTTTTTCCATATTTTATGGTAAATTTTTCTAGTTACAGGCTTTCTAGCCTGAATCAGAGTATCTATTACAGAATCTGAAAACCCACGCTTTGATAAAATCAAGCGTTCAATCTCCAAGCAGTCAGTTGGAGGGAAACCAGATTCGGATGTTCGAATGGACCTTGAACAAGAAGGTCCTGTCTCAAAGGTAGCTTCCATGGTGGAGCCGATGACATATTCACCAGGTCTGCATACCAAGTCCTGCGTGGCCACGCAGGAGCTATCAAGATCACCGAAGCCCTCTCCTGATTGATCCTGGCTACCAGCCTGGGAATGAGAGGAAACGGTGGGAATACATAAGCTAGGTTGAAGGTCCAAGGTGCTACTAGTGCATCTACTAGAGTCGCCTTGGGATCCCTGGATCTGGACCCGTAACAAGGAACCTTGAAGTTCTGACGAGAGGCCATCAGATCCATGTCTGGAATGCCCCATAATTGAGTTATTTGGGCAAAGATTTCCGGATGGAGTTCCCACTCCCCCGGATGGAATGTCTGACGACTCAGAAAATCCGCTTCCCAATTTTCCACTCCTGGGATGTGGATTGCAGACAAGTGGCAGGAGTGATCCTCCGCCCATTGAATTATCTTGGTCACTTCCTCCATCGCCAGGGAACTCCTTGTTCCCCCCTGATGGTTGATATACGCAACAGTCGTCATGTTGTCTGATTGAAACCTTATGAATTTGGCCTTTGCTAGATGAGGCCAAGCTTTGAGAGCATTGAATATCGCTCTCAGTTCCAGAATGTTTATCGGGAGAAGAGATTCTTCCCGAGACCATAGACCCTGAGCTTTCAGGGGTTCCCAGACCGCGCCCCAGCCCACCAGACTGTCGTCGGTCGTGACAATGACCCACTCTGGTCTGCGGAAGCTCATTCCCTGTGACAGGTTGTCCAGGATCAGCCACCAACGGAGTGAATCTCTGGTCCTTTGATCTACTTGAATCGTCGGAGACAAGTCTGTATAATCCCCATTCCACTGTCTGAGCATGCACAGTTGTAATGGTCTTAGATGAATTCGTGCAAAAGGAACTATGTCCATTGCTGCAACCATCAATCCTATTACTTCCATGCACTGCGCTATGGAAGGACGAAGAGCAGAATGAAGTACTTGACAAGAGCTTAGAAGTTTTGATTTTCTGACCTCTGTCAGAAAAATCCTCATTTCTAAGGAATCTATTATTGTTCCCAAGAAGGGAACTCTTGTTGACGGGGACAGAGAACTTTTTTCTATGTTCACTTTCCATCCGTGAGATCTGAGAAAGGCTAGGACGATGTCCGTATGAGCCTTTGCTTTTGACAGAGACAACGCTTGAATCAGGATATCGTCCAAGTACGGTACTACTGCAATGCCCCTTGGTCTTAGAACCGCTAGAAGGGACCCTAGTACCTTTGTGAAAATTCTCGGAGCAGTGGCTAATCCGAATGGAAGTGCCACAAACTGGTAATGCTTGTCCAGAAAAGCGAACCTTAGGAACTGATGATGTTCCTTGTGGATAGGAATATGTAGGTACGCATCCTTTAAATCCACCGTGGTCATAAATTGACCTTCCTGGATGGTAGGAAGGATCGTTCGAATGGTTTCCATTTTGAACGATGGAACCCTGAGAAATTTGTTTAGGATCTTGAGATCTAAAATTGGTCTGAATGTTCCCTCTTTTTTGGGAACTATGAACAGGTTGGAGTAAAACCCCATCCCTTGTTCTCCTATTGGAACTGGATGAATTACTCCCATCTTTAACAGGTCTTCTACACAATGTAAGAATGCCTGTCTTTTTATTTGGTTTGAAGATAACTGAGACCTGTGGAACCTTCCCCTTGGGGGTAGTTCCTTGAATTCCAGGAGATAACCCTGAGAAACTATTTCTAGTGCCCAAGGATCCTGAACATCTCTTGCCCAAGCCTGAGCAAAGAGAGAAAGTCTGCCCCCCACCAGATCCGGTCCCGGATCGGGGGCCATCCCTTCATGCTGTTTTGGTAGCAGTGGCAGGCTTCTTGGCCTGCTTACCCTTGTTCCAGCCTTGCATCGGTCTCCAGGCTGGTTTGGGTTGAGAAGTATTACCCTCTTGCTTAGAGGATGTAGAATTAGAGGCTGGTCCGTTTCTGCGAAAGGGACGAAAATTAGGCTTATTTTTAGCCTTAAAAGACCTATCCTGAGGAAGGGCGTGGCCCTTTCCCCCGGTGATGTCTGAAATAATCTCTTTCAAATCAGGACCAAACAGTGTTTTACCCTTGAAAGGGATGTTAAGCAATTTTGTCTTGGAAGACACATCCGCTGACCAAGACTTTAGCCAAAGCGCTCTGCGCGCCACGATAGCAAACCCTGAATTTTTCGCCGCTAATCTAGCTAATTGCAAAGCGGCATCTAAAATAAAAGAGTTAGCCAATTTAAGTGCTTGAACTCTGTCCATAACCTCCTCATACGAAGATTCTTTATTGAGCGACTTTTCTAGTTCTTCGAACCAGAAACACACTGCCGTAGTGACAGGAACAATGCATGAAATTGGTTGTAGAAGGTAACCTTGCTGAACAAACATCTTTTTAAGCAAACCCTCTAATTTTTTATCCATAGGATCTTTGAAAGCACAACTATCTTCTATGGGAATAGTAGTGCGTTTGTTTAGAGTAGAGACCGCCCCCTCGACCTTGGGGACTGTCTGCCATAAGTCCTTTCTGGGGTCGACTATAGGAAATAATTTCTTAAATATAGGGGGAGGAACAAAAGGTATGCCGGGCCTTTCCCACTCCTTATTTACTATGTCCGCCACCCGCTTGGGTATAGGAAAAGCATCGGGGGGCACCGGAACCTCTAGGAACTTGTCCATCTTACATAATTTCTCTGGAATGACCAAATTGTCACAATCATCCAGAGTAGATAATACCTCCTTAAGCAGTGCGCGGAGATGTTCTAATTTAAATTTAAATGTTACAACATCAGGTTCAGCTTGTTGAGAAATTTTTCCTGAATCTGAAATTTCTCCCTCAGACAAAACCTCCCTCCTGGCCCCTTCAGATTGGTGTGAGGGTATGTCAGAACCGTTATCATCAGCGTCCTCTTGCTCTTCAGTGTTTAAAACAGAGCAATCGCGCTTTCTCTGATAAGTAGGCATTTTAGATAAAATGTTTGCAATAGAATTATCCATAACAGCCGTTAATTGTTGCATGGTAATAAGTATTGGCGCACTAGATGTACTAGGGGCCTCTTGTGTGGGCAAAACTGGTGTAGACACAGAAGGGGATGATGCAGTACCATGCTTACTCCCCTCATTTGAGGAATCATCTTGGGCAATATCATTATCTGTGGCATCATTGTCCCTACTTTGTTTGGACACTATGTCACAATCATCACATATATTTAAATGGGGAGAAACCTTGGCTTTCATACATATAGAACATCGCTTATCTGATGGTTCAGACATGTTAAACAGGCTTAAACTAGTCAACAAAGCACAAAAAACGTTTTAAAATAAAACCGTTACTGTCACTTTAAATTTTAAACAGAACACACTTTATTACTGAATATGTGAAAAAGCATGAAGGAATTGTTCAAAATTCACCAAAATTTCACCACAGTGTCATAAAGCCTTAAAAGTATTGCACACCAAATTTGAAAGCTTTAACCCTTAAAATAACGGAACCGGAGCCGTTTTTACATTTAACCCCTATACAGTCCCAGGTATCTGCTTTGCTGAGACCCAACCAAGCCCAGAGGGGAATACGATACCAAATGACGCCTTCTATAAGCTTTTTCAGTGGTTCTAGCTCCTCACACATGCATCTGCATGCCTTGCTTTCCAAAAACAACTGCGCATTAGTGGCGCGAAAATGAGGCTCTGCCTATGACTAGAAAAGGCCCCCATCTGAAAAAGGTGTCCAATACAGTGCCTGCCGTTTTTTAACAACAATCCCCAAGATTATAATAACTATTAAGAGTTATAATCTGCCAAATATGCTTAGCAAAGTAATCGTTTTAGCCCATAAAAATGTCTACCAGATTTTTAAGCCCTTATAAAGCCCTTTATTCTTTTACTTAATCTAAGAAAATGGCTTACCGGTCCCCATAGTGGAAATGACAGCCTTCCAGCATTACAAAGTCTTGTTAGAAATGTGGCCAGTCATACCTCAAGCAGAAAAGTCTGCCAACTGTTTCCCCCAACTGAAGTTACTTCATCTCAACAGTCCTGTGTGGAAACAGCAATCGATCTTAGTAACGTTTGCTAAAATCATCTTCCTCTTACAAACAGAAATCTTCATCTCTTTTCTGTTTCAGAGTAAATAGTACATACCAGCACTATTTTAAAATAACAAACACTTGATTGAAGGATAAAAACTACATTTAAACACCAAAAAACTCTTAACCATCTCCGTGGAGATGTTGCCGGTGCAACGGCAAAGAGAATGACTGGGGTAGGCGGAGCCTAGGAGGGATCATGTGACCAGCTTTGCTGGGCTCTTTGCCATTTCCTGTTGGGGAAGAGAATATCCCACAAGTAAGGATGACGCCGTGGACCGGACACACCTATGTTGGAGAAAGATCCTTGATACAATTTAAGAACGCCTCTCTCTTTATCTGGTCTACAGATAATCTTGAGAGCAGAAACCTGCCTTGGGAGGAAAAGTCTTGAATTCTATCTTCTACACCCGAGATACAATTTCCACGGCCCACAGGTCTGGGACATCTCGTATCCAAGCCTGAGCAAATTAAGAAAGCCTACCTCCTACTAGATCCGTTCCTGAATCTGGGGAGGACTCTTCATGCTGAATTGGAGTCAGCTGCAGGCTTCTTAGACTGTTTTCCTTTGTTCCAAGACTGACCAGACTTCCAGGAAGACTTGGACAGTTTCCTGCTTGGAAGAGGAAGCGGAGGGTTTACCTCTAAAGTTACGAAAGGAACGAAAATTACTCTGACGTCCTTTCTGCTTATTCTTTCTTTCTTGAGTAAGAAAAGATCCATTTCCTCCTGTGATATCTAAAATAATTTCAGCCAAACCAGGCCCAAACAAGGTCTTACCCTTGTAGGGAATAGCTAATAACTTAGACTTAGAAGAAACATCCGCAGACCAGGATTTTAACCAAAGGGTTCAGCGAGCTAGAACTGCAAAACCAGAGATTTTTGCTTCCAGTTAAATTACTTGTAAGGAAGCATCCGTAATAAAGGAATTGGCTAACTTAAGAGCCTTAATCCTGTCCTGGATCTCCTCAAGAGGAGCATCTGTCTGAATAGAATCAGACAACGCATCAAACCAGTAAGCTGCAGCGCTGGTAACAGTAGCAATACACACCACAGGCTGCCATTGAAGACCTGGGTGAACATACATTTTGTTTAATAATGCCTCCAATTTCTTATCCATTGGATCCTTAAAAGAACAACTATCCTCTATGGGAATAGTGGTCCTTTTAGCCAAAGTGGAAATAGCTCCTTCCACCTTAGGAACCGTTTGCCACAACTCCTTAATAAAGTCAGCTATAATACAGAACCAAAAAAACATTCTTAAATAAATGTTCCCTTTAAATTTACCAAATCAAGAAAACATACCCCAGGCAACACTCTACACCTCAGCAGAATTACTGAGGTGCCCTACCCGTCCTGCAACCCACAGCAAACTGAGGAAAAAAACTATCCCGTTTAAAATCCGGATTTCCAGAGAAGTAAAAAGAGCAAGAAGCCTTCTAAACAGCAGAGCCATCTGAAATATGCGCACCTCACTTTTACAGGAAGTGAAAAATAGCGCAAAAAAAACTCTGACATCACAGAATCAGAACCTCCCAAAAACAACTTTCTTGAAAAACAGGCTTAAAAACAAACAATAAAAACCCCCAAAAAAAGTACATAATCCGTTACTAAAACAGATCCTCACTGAGCCATCAATAAAATAAATAACTCCTCACACTAACAGTGCCTGCAAAAACTGCCATAGAAACCTGCACCCTGACAGGAATAATAAAAAAAATGTCCCCCTGCAGCGTTTCAGCTGAATAAGTGCCAAATTTTTCCCTGCTTACATAGAAAAATAAAACTGGCACTTACCTTAACATTTATCTGTCCGGCAGTAGGACAGCTCACCTGGTTTAAGAGGATGCCATCCCTCACATGGACCTGAGGAAATACAGAAAGGCTGAGTAAACTTACTCAGGCTATCTAAATAGGGCAGCAAAATGTTTTAGGAAAACGCAGTTAGGATTGTACCCCACAAGTTCTCAATTGCTCAAAAGCCACCACTGCCCTACTGAAGAGACTGACATGTGCTAAGGCTAGACCGTTTAGAAAGATCAGGGCAAACCTACTCTGCTATTAAAATAAAAAAATCTTGATTGTAGATAAGACACCAAAACTTCACCTCCACCTGCACTGCAGGCAAAGAGAATGACTGGGGATTATGGTTAAGGGAGGTGACATATATAGCAGCTTTGCTGTAGTGCTCTTTTCCTCCTTCTGCTGGCCAGGAGTGATATTCCCACTAGTAATTGATGATTTCGTGGACTCACCATATCTTTGGAAAGAAAGTATAATAATTGGACAATGTTGTTTATTTAAATTTGGGGAATGAGTAGTAAAGGCATTATCTATCTTATTAAACAATAAAACAAATCAAGCAGACTGTCCCAGCAATATTAAGTGACTTGATGCTAGATTTGTTTGCATAATATATAATGGACAATCAGGTACATTAGAATATATTTTATATGTACTTACCTCATCATAGAACTCAGGATTTTGTTGATGGTGCAGAACTGAGGCCAGGGCATTTTTCACAAATACAGGGTTCCCAGGTCTCCCATATATACACTAATTAAAAAAAAGGGAAAGTATTAAGTCAACATTGATCTATATTTTTAGGAAGCTAAACTACTACCTTACTATAATGATTTGGTTCTCTTTTGTTTTTCATCTAATTCAGATATGTAAAACATTTCTTGGTTTAGGGATGACTTTTTGTAAACCCACATGCCTGTGGACTAAATGCACTGAAATTAATAGTATTATTAGTACCAAAAAGATACAGTAAAATAAACATTTCACAATTCACATAGAGCATTTAATGTAAATACACTTTCTAATGAACTACTCATATAAATACTCATTTTTTTTCTTACATAATTCAGTCAGAGCAAGTAATTTCTCTTGGTATCTTGTTAAAAAACAGGGATGTAAGATCAGGAGTGTACAACATGTCTGGAGCACTATATGGCAGCAGTTTTGCAAGAATGCACACATCAACCTAGGTATCTCGTCTATGAAGAATACCATGGGAATAAAGCAAATTGGATAATAGAATTAAATTGGAAACTTTTTGAAAATTATATGCTCTGTCTAAACCACAAATATTTTTTTTTGCGTTTCATATCCCTTTAATCACATAATACATTTGCATCTCTTCCAGTAAAAATAGGAGGTTTGGCCACTATTTACAGCCCACCTAACCTCTGTCCAGCCTTGTTACAATAAAGGGATGTATTTGAAAAGACAAAGCATTTAAAAAATAAAACTTCATACTCTGCAATTCTATTTAATTTGCTTCATTTTCTTGGTTTCCTTTAATTTCTATAACTGCTTAAAAGGCCTTCTTTTTCTTTAAGCATAAGAAAGCAAACAAACCTTTAAGGCCTGTGAGTCTTCATCATCCGAATCTTTAAATTCAATTGATACGGCTATATTTCTTGCCTAGAAGGAAAAAAACAAACAAGTAATACACATTTAAAGGGACAGAGAAACACTAAATTTGTTATTTCATGATTAAGATAGAACATACAATTTTAACCCCTTAAGGACCACACCACTTTTTCATTTTCTGTCCGTTTGGGACCAAGGCTATTTTTTAATTTTTGCTGTGTTTATGTTTAGCTGTAATTTTCCTCTTACTCATTTACTATACCCACACATATTATATACCGTTTTTCTCGCCATTAAATGGACTTTCTAAAGATACCATTATTTTCATCATATCTTATAAATTACTATAAAATTTTTTAAAAAATATGAGGAAAAATGGAAAAAAACACACTTTTTCTAACTTTGAACCCCAAAATCTGTTACACGTCTACAACCACCAAAAAAAAACCATGCTAAATAGTTTCTAAATTTTGTCCTGAGTTTAGAAATACCCAATGTTTACATGATCTTTGCTTTTTTTGCAAGTTATAGGGATATAAATACAAGTAGCACTTTGCTATTTCCAAAACACTTTTTTTTTCAAAATTAGCGCTAGTTACATTGGGACACTGATATCTTTCTGTAATCCCTGAATATCCCTTGACATGTATATATTTTTTTAGAAGACATCCCAAAGTATTGATCTAGGCCCATTTTGGTATATTTCATGCCACCATTTCACTACCAAATGCGATCAAATAAAAAAATGTTTTCACTTTTTCACAATTTTTTTCACAAACTTTAGGTTTCTCACTGAAATTATTTACAAACTTGTGCAATTATGGCATAAATGGTTGTAAATGCGTCTCTGGGATCCCCTTTGTTCAGAAATAGCAGACATATATGGCTTTGGCATTGCTTTTTGGTATTTAGAAGGCCGCTAAATGCTACTGCGCACCACACGTGTATAATGCCCAGCAGTGAAGGGGTTAATTAGGGAGCTTGTAGTGTTAATTTTAGCTTTAGTGTAGTCTAATAGAGAACCCAAAGTATTGATCTAGGCCCATTTTGGTATATTTCATGCCAGCATTTCACCGCCCATTGCGAACAAATAAAAATAAAACGTTAAATTTTTCACAATTTTAGGTTTCTCACTGAAATTATTTACAAAAAGCTTGTGCAATTATGGCATAAATGGTTGTAAAAGCTTCTCTGGGATCCCCTTTGTTCAGAAATAGCAGACATATATGGCTTTGGCTTTGCTTTTTGGTAATTAGAAGGCAGCTAAATGCCGCTGCGCACCAAACGTGTATAATGCCCAGCATTGAAGGGGTTAATTAGGGAGCTTGTAGGGTTAATTTTAGCTTTAGTGTAATGTAGTAGACAACCCAAAGTATTGATCTAGGCCCATTTTGGTATATTTCATGCCACCATTTCACCGCTAAATGTGATCAAATAAAAAAAAAGTTCACTTTTTCACAGATTTTTTTTTTAACAAACTATGGCACAAATTGTTGTAAATGCTTCTCTTGGATCCCCTTTGTTCAGAAATAGCAGACATATATGGTTTTGGCGTTGCTTTTTAGTATTTAGAAGGCCGCTAAATGCCGCTGCACACAAAACATGTATTATGCCCAGCAGTGAAGGGGTTAATTAGGGAGCTTGCAGGGTTAATTTTAGCTTTAGTGTAGGTATCAACCTCCCACATGACACATCACACCCCCTGATCCCTCCCAAACAGCTCTCTTCCCTCTCCCACACTACAATTGTCCCCGCCATCTTAAAGGGCCACTGTAAGTAAATATTTTCTATGCCTGTTACTAACTAACTACCCCAAATACGCTTTTTATCAATTGCATTTCATTAACATATCTCTACCGTATATCAGAAATCTTGTCTGCAAATTTAATTGTTTTCCAAACCCACTCCGTGGGTATCCTTTGCTCTGTACCAATCCGTTTACAATACCTAGGTTTCAAAATGGCGCTTTAAACACAAAGTTATTGGTTTAAGTATTTTGAACACTCAGTGCTGAAAATAGAGGGCAGGATAACGTGACATCATAAGATATAACTTTTAGAACGTTATGAAACTTCGTTTTGGAGAAAATATAGGTCAGTAGGTTTTAATTAATGTTTATTAACTTTAATATGTTAGTTGTTTAGCTTAAAAATTATAACAGAAAGTAATCCTTTAAGTACTGGCAGTAAGTCAGCCAGTACTAAAAACATAATTTATGTAAGAACTTACCTGATAAATTCATTTCTTTCATATTAGCAAGAGTCCATGAGCTAGTGACGTATGGGATAAACATTCCTACCAGGAGGGGCAAAGTTTCCCAAACCTCAAAATGCCTATAAATACACCCCTCACCACACCCACAAATCAGTTTAACGCATAGCCAAGAAGTGGGGTGATAAGACAAAAGTGCGAAAGCATAAAAAATAAGGAATTGGAATAATTGTGCTTTATAAAAAAAAATCATAACCACCACAAAAAAGGGTGGGCCTCATGGACTCTTGCTAATATGAAAGAAATGAATTTATCAGGTAAGTTCTTACATAAATTATGTTTTCTTTCATGTAATTAGCAAGAGTCCATGAGCTAGTGACGTATGGGATAATGAATACCCAAGATGTGGATCTTCCACGCAAGAGTCACTAGAGAGGGAGGGATAAAATAAAGACAGCCAATTCCGCTGAAAATAATCCACACCCAAAATAAAGTTTAAATCTTATAATGAAAAAAACTGAATTTATAAACAGAAGAATCAAACTGAAACAGCTGCCTGAAGTACTTTTCTACCAAAAACTGCTTCAGAAGAAGAAAATACATCAAAATGGTAGAATTTAGTAAAAGTATGCAAAGAAGACCAAGTTGCTGCTTTGCAAATCTGATCAACCGAAGCTTCATTCCTAAACGCCCAGGAAGTAGAAACTGACCTAGTAGAATGAGCTGTAATCCTTTGAGGCGGAGTTTTACCCGACTCAACATAAGCATGATGAATTAAAGATTTCAACCAAGATGCCAAAGAAATGGCAGAGGCCTTCTGACCTTTCCTAGAACCGGAAAAGATAACAAATAGACTAGAAGTCTTTCGGAAATTCTTAGTAGCTTCAACATAATATTTCAAAGCTCTAACTACATCCAAAGAATGCAAAGATCTCTCCTTAGAATTCTTAGGATGAGGACACAATGAAGGAACCACAATTTCTCTACTAATGTTGTTAGAATTCACAACCTTAGGTAAAAATTTAAAAGAAGTTCGCAACACCGCCTTATCCTGATGAAAAATCAGAAAAGGAGACTCACAAGAAAGAGCAGATAATTCAGAAACTCTTCTAGCAGAAGAGATGGCCAAAAGAAACAAAACTTTCCAAGAAAGTAGTTTAATGTCCAGTGAATGCATAGGTTCAAAAGGAGGAGCTTGAAGAGCCCCCAGAACCAAATTCAAACTCCAAGGAGGAGAAATTGACTTAATAACAGGCTTTATACGAACCAAAGCTTGTACAAAACAATGAATATCAGGAAGATTAGCAATCTTTCTGTGAAAAAGAACAGAAAGAGCAGAGATTTGTCCTTTCAAGGAACTTGCAGACAAACCTTTATCCAAACCATCCTGAAGAAACTGTAAAATTCTCGGAATTCTAAAAGAATGCCAGGAAAAATGATGAGAAAGACACCAAGAAATGTAAGTCTTCCAGACTCGATAATATATATTCCTAGATACAGATTTACGAGCCTGTAACATAGTATTAATCACAGAGTCAGAGAAACCTCTTTGACTAAGAATGAAGCGTTCAATCTCCATACCTTCAAATTTAAGGATTTGAGATCCTGATGGAAAAAAGGACCTTGCGACAGAAGGTCTGGTCTTAACGGAAGAGTCCACGGTTGGCAAGAGGCCATCCGGACAAGATCCGCATACCAAAACCTGTGAGGCCATGCTGGAGCCACCAGCAGAACAAACGAGCATTCCTTCAGAATCTTGGAAATTACTCTTGGCAGAAGAACTAGAGGCGGAAAGATATAGGCAGGATGATACTTCCAAGGAAGTGACAATGCATCCACTGCTTCCGTCTGAGGATCCCTGGATCTGGACAGATACCTGGGAAGTTTCTTGTTTAGACGAGAAGCCAACAGATCTATTTCTGGAAGTCCCCACATTTGAACAATCTGAAGAAAAACCTCTGGGTGAAGAGACCATTCGCCCGGATGTAACGTTTGGCGACTGAGATAATCCGCTTCCCAATTGTCTATACCTGGGATATGAACCGCAGAAATTAGACAGGAGCTGGATTCCGCCCATACCAGTATTCGAGATACTTCTTTCATAGCCAGAGGACTGTGAGTCCCTCCTTGATGATTGATATATGCCACAGTTGTGACATTGTCTGTCTGAAAACAAATGAACGATTCTCTCTTTAGAAGAGGCCATGACTGAAGAGCTCTGAAAATTGCACGGAGTTCCAAAATATTGATTGGTAATCTCACCTCCTGAGATTCCCAAACCCCTTGTGCTGTCAGAGACCCCCAAACTGCTCCCCAACCTGAAAGACTTGCATCTGTTGAAATCACAGTCCAGGTCGGAAGAACAAAAGAAGCCCCCTGAACTAAACGATGGCGATCTGTCCACCACGTCAGAGAGTGTCGTACAATCGGTTTTAAAGATATCAATTGAGATATCTTTGTGTAATCCCTGCACCACTGGTTCAGCATACAAAGCTGAAGAGGTCGCATGTGAAAACGAGCAAAGGGGATCGCGTCCGATGCAGCAGTCATAAGACCTAGAATTTCCATGCATAAGGCTACCGAAGGGACTGATTGAGACTGAAGGTTTTGACAAGCTGAAACCAATTTCAGACGTCTTTTTTCTGTCAGCGACAGAGTCATGGACACTGAATCTATCTGGAAACCTAAAAAGGTTACCCTTGTCTGAGGAATCAACGAACTCTTTGGTAAATTGATCCTCCAACCATGTTCTCGAAGAAACGATACAAGTTGATTTGTATGAGATTCTGCTAAAAGTGAAGACTGAGCAAGTACCAAGATATCGTCCAAATAAGGAAATACCACAATACCCTGTTCTCTGATTACAGACAGAAGGGCACAGAGAACCTTTGTAAAAATCCTTGGAGCTGTTGCTAGGCCAAACGGCAGAGCCACAAACTGATAATGCTTGTCTAGGAAAGAGAATCTCAGAAACTGATAGTGATCTGGATGAATCGGAATATGCAGATATGCATCCTGTAAATCTATTGTGGACATATAATGCCCTTGCTGAACAAAAGGCAGAATAGTCCTTATAGTTAACATTTTGAATGTAGGTATCCTTACATAACGATTCAATATTTTTAAATCCAGAACTGGTCTGAAGGAATTCTCCTTCTTTGGTACAATGAAGAGATTTGAGTAAAACCTCAGCCCCTGTTCCAGAACTGGAACTGGTAAAATTACTCCAGCCAACTCTAGATCTGAAACACATTTCAGAAATGCTTGAGCCTTCGCTGGATTTACTGGGACACGGGAAAGAAAAAATCTTCTTGCAGGAGGCCTTATCTTGAAGCCAATTCTGTACCCTTCTGAAACAATGTTCTGAATCCAAAGATTGTGAATTGAATTGATTCAAATTTCTTTGAAAAAATTTGGATTTAGAAACAAAATCTCTTATGTTAACAGGAACACTCTGAGCATTAGATGTTAATGGAACAACAACAGGTAATGTAACATTACTAAAGGAAATATTATCTGCATTAACAAGTTTGTCATGACATTCATTACAAACAACAGCTGGAGGAACAGATACCACAAGTTTACAGCAAATACACTTAACTTTGGTAGATCCAGCACCAGGCAGCGATTTTCCAGAAGTATCTTCTGACTCAGGGTCAATCTGGGACATCTTGCAATATGTAATAGAAAAAACAACATATAAAGCAAAATTGATCAAATTCCTTAAATGACAGTTTCAGGAATGGGAAAAAATGCCAGTGAACAAGCTTCTAGCAACTAGAAGCAATAAACAATGAGACTTAAATAATGTGGAGATAATAGTGACGCCCATAATTTTTAGCGCCAAAAAAGACGCCCACATTATTTGGCGCCTAAATGCTCTTGGCGCCAAAAATGACGCCACATCCGGTAACGCCGACACTTTTGGCGCAAAAAAACGTCAAAAAATGACGCAACTTCCGGTGACACGTATGACGCCGGAAACAAAGAAAAAATTTTGCGCCAAAAAAGTCCGCGCCAAGAATGACGCAATAAAATGAAGCATTTTCAGCCCCCGCGAGCCTAACAGCCCACAGGGAAAAAAGTCAAATTTTAAGGTAAGAAAAAAATTGATTTATTCATATGCATTATCCCAAATATGAAACTGACTGTCTGAAATAAGGAACGTTGAATATCCTGAATCAAGGCAAATAAATGTTTAAACACATATATTTAGAACTTTATAAAAAAAGTGCCCAACCACAAAAATAAGACTTACTTACCCCAGGACACTCATCTCCATGAAGTAGAAAGCCAAACCAGTACTGAAACGAGAATCAGTAGAGGTAATGGTATATATAAGAGTATATCGTCGATCTGAAAAGGGAGGTAAGAGATGAATCTCTACGACCGATAACAGAGAACCTATGAAATAGACCCTGTAGAAGGAGATCATTGAATTCAAATAGGCAATACTCTCTTCACATCCCTCTGACATTCACTGCACGCTGAGAGGAAAACCGGGCTCCAACCTGCTGCGGAGCGCATATCAACGTAGAATCTAGCACAAACTTACTTCACCACCTCCATAGGAGGCAAAGTTTGTAAAACTGATTTGTGGGTGTGGTGAGGGGTGTATTTATAGGCATTTTGAGGTTTGGGAAACTTTGCCCCTCCTGGTAGGAATGTATATCCCATACGTCACTAGCTCATGGACTCTTGCTAATTACATGAAAGAAATAAGAGTTTTAGGATTTTTTTTTAAAAATAATAATTCTGCTCTGTAGGATCCCCCCTTAGCCCCCAACCTCACTGATCCCCCAAACAGCTCTCTAACCCCCCCCCCTCTATGCATTATTGTGCACCATATTGGGTACTGGCAGCTGTCTGCCAGTATCCAGTTTGAAATCAAATATGTTTTTTTCTAAATTTTTATTTTAAAAACATTATTTTCTGCAGTGTAGCTTGCCCCCCCCCTCAACCCCCAACCCCCTACCATCTCCCAGTTCGCAAAAATTAGTAATGTTCCCACCCTCTCTCCCACCGAGTACCACCTTACACACTTACATTTGTTCCATAGTGTAGGGTTCCCACCCGCCCGCTCACGCATACACGCGCGCGCACTCAATCCCACCCCCCTTCCCCACCGATGGCCACCCACCCGCCTCCCTGGATCAGCTCCCACCTACCAACGAACATGGCCATCGATGGCCGATGCAGAGAGGGCCACAGGGTGGCTCTCTCTGCATCGGACGGCTAAAAAGTGTTATAGCAGGATGCCTCAATATCGAGGCATCACTGCTATAACATGAAAGCAGTTGGAAGTGATCAGGATCGCTTCAACTGCTTTCAAAGACCAACGACGTACGGGGTACGTCCTTGGTCGTTAACTGCATTTTTTTGCAGGGCGTACCCCATATGTCGTTGGTCGTTAAGGGGTTAAACAACTTTCCAAATTACTTCTATCAAATTGCTTCATTCTTTAGCTATTGTTTGTTGAAGGAACAGCAATAAACTACTAGCAGCTAGCTGAACACATCACTTAACTCAATGAGCTAATGACAAGAGGCATATATGTGCAGCCACCAATCAGCAGCTAGCTCCCAGTAGTGCAAAGTATGCTTTTCAATAAAAGAAACCAAGAGAATGAAACAAATTAAATAATAGATGTAAATTGGAATGTTTTTTAAAATTATGTCCTATGTCTGAATCATGACAGTTTAATTTTGGCTTTAAAATTAAAAACTTGACTTTTCTTAAATTATGTCAAACCGAATCTACACTATGAATTTACAAATACAAAAGACAACTCTGTTCAAGCCAAGCTGACGAGAATAGACATGTTAAATTAAAAATAAATAAGTAAAAACAATGCATCCTGAACTTACAGAAATACAAAAACCTTAAACACAGTACATCTAAAAAGCATTAAAATATTTAAGTGACATTAAACTCAGTTTTATGTGCAATAAAAAAAAAAAAATTCTTGCAAAGCAAATTCATTGTCGTTTATAAGCTTTCCCTATAATTTACCTCTTGCTTTTTCCACTGCCCCCAGAGAGGCCTGGGGTGCATCTGGCAAAAATTCAAAATTAAAGTTATATGCACCGGATCAAGCATAACATTATAAAAAACTTTCCAATTTACTTATATTATCAATTGTGCTTAGTTCTCTTGGTATCCTTTGTTAAAGAATAACCATAGGTGCGCTCAGGAGCATGTACGTGTCTTTAGCCACCTGGCAGCAGTATTTGCAACAATGTTTATAGCAATGTTATACATAGTTGCAAACACAGCTGCAATATAGTGCTGCAGAAACTCTGTGACAGCAGAGTTTGCAACTATGTATAACTTCTTTTTTTTTTTTATTCTCTTTATTAAAGGGACACTCAAGTCAAAATTAAACTTTCATTATTCATATAGAGCATGCAGTTTTAAACAACTTTCCAATTTACTTCCATTAACAAAATGTGCACAGTCTTTTTATATTGAAGCTTTTTGAGTCACAAGCTCCTACTGAGCATGTGCAAGAATAAGTGTGTATGCTTTTGTGATTGGCTGATGCCTGTCACATGGTACGTGTATGCATTTGTGATTGGCTGATGACTGTCACATGGTACAAGGGGAGTGGAAATAGACATAACTTTTAAAATTGTCAGAAAAAAAATCTACTACTCATTTCAAGTATAGACTAAGTGCCATAGCATTGTCTTGTTATCTTGCATTTGTTGATTATGAAAATCTACTATGTTGACTGGTCCTTTAAATAGAAGAAACACATGGAAATATACAGGTGTACAACAGGTATACAGAGACTTTCATTCTCCAATTCAACAAGAGGAGATATGACAAAAAATACATACGAAACACATTTTAATACATCAGTCAGCTATACCGTCTCTTAATAACTTCAATATTAAATATGCAGGTTCATGACTAGTGAGAGAGATAAAGGCAGGTATATCTACTACACCATGTATTTCTTCAAATCATTTTCCATTTTTATCCAATTATTTTTAACTATCAAACATTTACACTAACAATAACAAAACAAGGTCAGATAGAAGTATTTCCAGCTAGGCCCATACCATGTCACTGGCCCATCTCTCCTCTCCAGAGGTATATGAGGCAAATTAAAGTATATTACTCCATTTGCCTCTCTGAGTGTCGCCGCAACAAATATCTCATGATGCAAGAAAGGTGGCAACACCTGTTTTTGTTGGCTAAGGGGGAGGCTCAATATATAGCTCTGTCATTTGTGTAAAAAGTGTCTCAGTCTGCGTTTGGTATCTAAAGTAGCATCAAATTGTTCTATAAACAATTGACAAAGCATCCTATGTTTGAATTTGGTCAGTGTGGGCGGGTTTTTGGAAGTCCACTGTGCCAAAATACATTGTCGGGCCAGTAAGGTACTAAGAGTAAACATGGAATATAGTGGCTTGTGTTGCACTTCCCATGAGAGTAGGAAAATTGATTTAGAGTCAAAAAGGAGGTCAATCTTAAAAGTTTTCCTAACCCAATATTGTAAGCGTCTCCAGAATAGATTTACATATGGACACCCAAAGAAATAGTTTGAGTGTAGGTTCTGGTAGTGAACATTTAATACATTAGTTTGACAGGTCTAGGTTCCAGTGAAATCTGCGCGCAGGGGTAACGTAGTCCCTGCTTAGCATCCTAATCTGCATTTCCCTGATATGTACCGCTAGGCTAGCTGTCTTTGTTCTTTCTAAGATGGTAAGTATGTCTCTAAAGGATATGTCCCCCACATCTTCTCTCTGTAGCTTAGTCAGCATATTTCCAATGAAATTGTTGAAAGCATGCTTGATTAAAAGGCGGTAGATGGCTAATATGGAAAAATTGCATTTTGCAATTTGTATGCAACATGGATATGGGCCCAAGGAGAGAGTTGCCAGAAATCTTTATGGCATGACATCAGTGTGTTGGTATAGTGTCGGGCCTAAAG
This sequence comes from Bombina bombina, assembly GCF_027579735.1. Classification (NCBI taxonomy): domain Eukaryota; kingdom Metazoa; phylum Chordata; class Amphibia; order Anura; family Bombinatoridae; genus Bombina; species Bombina bombina. Next base: position 854,784,401 of record NC_069501.1, on the reverse strand, counting down.
GTAAGCATAGAAGTGTGAATTTGGTAGATGGTACTGTTTTTTAAGGTCCTGATAAGTCCTGACTGTGTGTGATAAAGGATCCAAGAGATCACCCACCGATCTGATCCCCTGTAAGTTCCAGACTCAGAAGGGGGCTGTTTCATCCCCCGCCGGGAAATCCATGTTTCCCATCAGTGGAATGTATTTAGGAGTGGGGGATCTGCTTCCCAGGTATTTGAATGCTAATCTCCATGCTCTCAAAGCATCCCTGTACACAAAATTATTCTTTATGTCAGCGGGCAAGTTTGTAAAGGACATATATGGTAGGTAAGCCAAAGAGTGTGGGGAAACAATTGTTGCCTTTAGGGACGGCTCCTGGAAATGTGTGGTGTCAAGCTGCAAATCTATCTCTAGCCTGAGTAGTGCTGCCCAATTGTAGAGTTTGAAATTGGGGAGCGCTAGACCCCCATTAAGGTATGGTTGCTGCAAGGTCGCAGCCGCTATGCGCGTTCTACCTCCCCAAATGAAGGCTTGAATTGCTTTGTTTAAATTGGTCGTGTCAGCTTTAGTAAGCAGAAAGGGCAACATTAAGAGTGTGTATAGGAGCTTAGGCAAGATTGTCATTTTAAGTAGGTTAATCCTTCCCGTAAGACCCACAGGGAGTTTGGCCCAGGCCTTCAGTTAAAGTAGCAACTGTGTACACTGCCTGGCAATATTAAGGTCATATAGCTTGTGTGGGTTTCTATGTAAGGTAATACCTAGGTAGGTGAGAGTGTTAGGTTGTGTGACGAAGGGGTAGATACCTCTATCCTTGTAGTGATCAATGAGCCACAGTATCTCAGACTTGGCCATGTTAATTTTGTACCCTGATAAATCTCAGAAGGTTTGTAAGGTGTCATTAAGTCTAGGGACATATCGGGAGGGGTTACTCACAAAGAGCAGCATATCGTCCGCATATAGGGCCATGTGTAGGATGGTGTTCCCAATAGCAATTCCCGGGAAGATTTGTTTTAATTTTAGGGCAAGTAGCTCTAAGACTAGGTCGAATAATAAGGGAGAGAGTGGGCAGCCCTGGTGCGTACCCCTTTCAAGAGTAAAGTTTGGAGAGTTAAGGCCATTAACCAGGATACTTGCAGTGGGGGAGGAGTAAAGCTTACGGCTAAAGTCAAGGATAGGGCCATCAAAATGAAATTGCTGAAGAGTATTGAAGAGATGGGACCACTCGACTCTATCGAAGGCCTTCTCTGCGTCCAGGAAGGCATCCTGAGCCCCATTTCTGTGTTTGACAGCGGGTCTGGTCCAGAAGTGGTTGAGGGCGTGAAGTACCCTTCTCAAGTTGACTACAGAAGATCTACCCTGGACAAAGCCCGTTTGATCGGGATGAACCAATGAAGGGAGGATCCCCTTTAATCGATTGGCCAGTATTTTCATCAGTATTTTGTAGTCTGTGTTTAATAAGGATATGGAACGATATGCTTCAGGGAGTGTGTGGTCCTTTCCTGGTTTTGGGATCAGGGTAATATGGGCCATTGTGAAAGATCCAGATGGCTGCCCCTCTCGGGTAAACATGTCATTAAATAGGTTGGATAGGGTTGGTGAGACCTGAGGTAGCAGTAAGCGATAAAACTCGTTAGGGAGTACATCTGGGCCCGCGGCTTTCCCTAGGGACAGAGACTTAATAGTGCATTGGATTTCCTCCAAGGGGCGTTCAGTGTGTCTATCTGGTCCCGAGTAAGGTGGGGAAGTGTGAGTGATTGCCAGAAGGTATGAAAAGAGTCTGGGGTTTTCGGTTATTGTTTTTTATGAAGGTTAGAGAAGTAATCTGCCAAACAGCCGGCTATTTCTAAAGGAGTCCGGAAAACCTTCCCCTGATGTTTCAAAGCGGCAATATCTTTCTTAGCTGATCTCACCTTCACAAGTGTGGCTAAAAGTCGACCAGGCTTTCCGCCGAAGCAGTAAAATCGGCCTGCTGATTTAAGAAGGCCAGTAGTTGGACAAATGTGTGTCTTTCTGTTTTAGCAACAATGTAGCTGTCATATGCTGGGCGAGATTTTAGAGTGCAGCATGTCAAGTATGCCTGTCCTAAATTAACTTGTAGGGTATTATATCTATATTTGATTCTATGTTTTAAATTGGCCAAGTATGAGATAATATGTCCTGTTAGGATCGTTTTAGCAGTCTCCCAGAATAATTGTGGATCAGAAGAATGTGAGGAGGTGTCAGCACAAAAATCATTCCAGGCGTGGATCAGGTGTTTTTGAAAAGATTCAGATGTAAGAAGGGAAACACAATATGTTCCTGTTTGGTTTAGTGGGGAAAACACCCACTGTGAGTTCCACGGGTGCATGGTCAGAAATTACAATGTTGTGAATTTTGTCAGACTTAACCTGGGAGACTAGAGCGTCTGAAATAAGGAAGAGGTCCAATCTAGAAAGATGAATTAGACTTAGAGAGACATGTAAAATCCCAAACAGCCAGGGTATCAGAAAGCAGACTAAAGACCTTCAGGCCCATTTATCAAGCTCCGTACGGAGCTTGAAGGGCCGTGTTTCTGGCGAGTCTATTTATTATATGATGTTTTTTCTAGTTGATATATTTAGCTGATATATTCAGCTGTGTTGTTTGAGGAATCTTTAGTGTTAAAAGCCAATCTAAGTTTTTGTACCTAGTACATAGAAATACCTAGTGCAATTCCCTAAAAAAGTCAAGAAACACGAGTGGTAATCTTAATATATTGATTTAGCGTGGGAAAAAACGTGTAAGTTTATCTAGCAGAATTCGTATAGTGGGTATGCTATAAAGAGCTCTTGGTTTGTTTTGGGGAGTAGATCAAAAATTAAAAATTAAATCAATAATCAATTTTTATTGATTTTTATTGATTTAATTTTTGATCTACTCCCCAAAACAAACCAAGAGCTCTTTATAGCATACCCACTATACGAATTCTGCTAGATAAACTTACACGTTTTTTCCCACGCTAAATCAATATATTAAGATTACCACTCGTGTTTCTTGACTTTTTTAGGGAATTGCACTAGGTATTTCTATGTACTAGGTACAAAAACTTAGATTAGCTTTTAACACTAAAGATTCCTCAAACAACACAGCTGAATATATCAGCTAAATATATCAACTAGAAAAAACATCATATAATAAATAGTATAACCGTTGAAATTACTTAAAGACCTAATAAACAAGCACAATTGCCTACACTACATACAGGGCCTTCTATATACCCAATATTTGAGGTATAGACATATATATGTTTTTAATGTATATTTATCTTTGTTTATCCTTGAGCTAATAAAATATCATTTTTCTAGCACTTGGCAATTTCTTAATATATCCGATATAATTCTAAAATAGACTGTATTATTTCTGTTCAATTAAAAATATAAGGGTATAAGCATTAAGTTGCGCCACACACTCCTTAAACCTACATCCCTCCAGTATAATAGGCTACAATGCCACCAAATTTTCGTGTGTCAGTGTCAAACTTAAATGGAAGGCATCCAATAAACAATAACAGCAACAATAACATTTTAAACATTAATACAGTAAGAACTGAATTATATACAGTGGAACCAGTGCCAGTGTAGGACGGGGTGCGCTCCGCTGCATACTGGAACTTAATGTGGAAGCAGATCCCTATCCATGTATGGGTCAGGGAAATAGGAGGTGTGTTTAAGGTTGGTGGGTGAAAACCACCCAAAGCAAGTGTGAGAGTATAAGATAGCAGGGACTATGTGTTTGTGCAAGGTAAATAGGCACAAGAGACACTGTAGACAGCAATATATAAATCAAGCCTAAAAAACACAACAAAAATAAACACATATAGCATGTATACATTACATATCTCATTCTGGGATGGGGCACAACAAATGTGCCAGGATACAGTCAACTAGAGCTGACCCTTTGGGGAGCACCAGTGCACTTTTCTGTGTCCAGGTACGAGTCCAATGCTTGGGGGAAATGAAAGATCTTGGGGCCAGAGGGGGTCATCAACCGCAGTTTTGCAGGGTATAATAGGGCCACTTGTCTACCCTGCTTATGGAGCTTAGAACAGTGTGGAGCAATGTCCCTTCTTTGTTTGGTGACCTCAGCGGAGTAGTCCTGGAACATTAGTAGCCGACAATCTTCAAAAAGAACCTCTTTCTGTGATCTATATGCCCTGAGAAGGGCCACCTTCTCTTGAAAGTGGAGACATTTAAAAATCACTTGTCTATTGCGTTGGTCTGGAGGGTTGTCAGGGCCCACTCTGTGGGCTCTTTCTACGTCGATAGGAAGATTATCAGCTTGTATGCCTAGTAACTTGGGGAAGGTAGAGGCGACAAATTCCATAAAGGCTTTACCTTTGATTGACTCGGTCACCCCTACGATGCAGAGGTTATTGCGGCGACTCCTGTTCTCAAGGTACTCGACCCTATCCAGGAGATATTGGTTTTGCTTCAATATTTTTTTGAGTGAGACATCTATATTAGCTTGTCTGTCCTCTGTATCAGAGATACGCGTTTCTGCAGCATTTTAACGCGTGGAAAATTGCCATACCTCACTTGTTAAATTATCCATTCCTGCTTGAAGCAAGTCAATCTTTGGTAGAAAAAAAGATTTTAAATCCTGCATCAGGGCAGAGTGGTCCCCAGAGTGTGACATTGATTGATCAGCCCTAGGGGAGCTATTTGCATGTACCTCCGCCACATGGCGGTTTTTCTTATCAGCCGTTTTTTGATCTGCCACTCATATCTCCAGGGAAGCCAGCTGAGATCTTGGAGAAGTACTTCTCGACTTTCATGAGAGTGATATAAGAAGGGGGATTAATATGCAGTAGCAGTTAAGCTATTTAATAGTCCTGAGTCATCCTTCCCCCTCAAGATAAGTAGCCAGGAGTATTCTCTTACCAGAAGGTATGTGGGTAGTAAAGCACAGGGACTCTTGTAGCCCCCCCCCCCCCCCCCCCGAGGTTACAGGCACCACCATGTCAGTCTCTAGGGCACTAAGGCTTCCAGAAATATAATGTTCCCAAGTGGCCGGGTGGGTCTATTTGTAAGATCCGATATGTTGAAGAGAAAGTGGGGCCAGGGCCGTGTAAAGGAAAGAGAAGCGCTTACTGTCACCTATTTCCAAGAGGTGAGGATTTTGCCAAGCCTGTAACAGCCGTTGTGTCTTCCTATGACTGTGCTCCTACTCTACTCCCCACTCGTAGATGTCTGCGCCCCGTCTGCGCGGTCAGAAAGGTAACCGCCAGGGCCTCAAAAGGATTCAGCCGCCCTTACGTGTGCCCAGTCACTCGCAATAAGACAAACGAGTAGAGGATGGGTCTGAAGTGCCCCCAGGTCTGTAGCTCAAGTCTGGAGCACCTAAGATAGTCTCTTTAAGCCTGGGGCATGTAGGTTACGTAGCGCTGTGTATTATGACCGCCCACGTGGGTCTCCTTACTTTTTCACAACCGGGGGAGTTAGAGCCGTTGTCCAGCCCTACACAAGATACGTAATCAGTCGGCGATAACCAAGCAAAGGGCTCCCAACAAGATAAAGCTGTGGTGGAAGCGGAGTGACAGCGAAAAAGTAGTAGTATAAATCAGCCTTTAGTCACCCGTAATGTCGGAGCTCTCGTTCCCTCCTGCCATCCGCTAGTCCCTCGCACCGGAAGTCCCATGTATAACATTTTTAAAGCATTTTTGCAAACACTTGACTGATGGCCAAGGACATGTGCACACCTCTGCGCTCACCTAGAAATATTCTTAACAAAGGATACCAGGAGAACTAAGAAAAATTGATAATATAAATAAATTAAAAAGTTGTATATATATACACACATATATATACACACATATATAAATATATACACACACACATATATATATACACACACACACACATACCACTTGAATGCCCCTTTAACAAGTTAGACAATAAAAGGGCAGATGAGCTACACAAATTCTAATCTGTTAAAGATGCTAAAACTTACCTTAGCAAAAGCTTTTTGGCCATCATATTTTAAGTGCTTTGGATAAACATAAAGATGATTGTTATAGATGGTGAAAGGCTGAGTGTGTTTTGGTATACAGGGCACAAATTCCTCTACTTCAAAGGTCACCATTGTCTCTGCATTGTTTTCAAACTGTTTCATAGGAATGTATGAGGAGTTAACATAATCTGAAAGATTAAACCAAATAAAACAATACATTGGAATATGGAAAAACTTACATTTAAACTTCAATTTGTAAAGGAAATGTGGTACTTACTTGGGAAATCAGGGGCTACGTTGTCAATGTGAATATCCAAATTTCCCAGTATAACTGGAAGCTTGGCCATCTTTTCAGGTCTAAAATGAAGCACATATTTTTCAATGTCTATACTTTTAAATATATTCAGGAGATAATGTTATACTTACTCAATTAACTAAAGGGACAATAAAGTCAAAATTAAACGTTCACAGTTTAGATAGAGCATGCCATTTTAAATAACTTTCCAATTTACTTCTATTATCAAATTTAATTTGTTCTCTTTGTATTCTTTGTTGAAGAGTAAACCTAGGAAGGCTGATAGGAGCTCAGGAGTGTGCATGTGTCTATAGCATTCTATGGCAGCAATGTTTGCAACAACATATAACATTACTATAAACATTGTTGCAAACACTGCTGCCGGAAGGCTAAACACATGCACGTACTCCAGAGTTCACCTGGGGTTACTTTATAACAAAGAATACCTAGAGAAGTAAAATGGAAAGTTGTTTAAAATTGTGCTCCTTATCCAATGAATGTTAGATTCATTTTGACTTTACTGTTCCTTTAAGCTAAATGTCGCTTTGTATATAGGGCAATTCCCTGTAGCAATTTAACATTACAAACATGGCAGGTAAAAGGCCTTGATGGTGGTAATTCTATCCTTATTGCACAGATTATATAAATTCATAGAAACATAAATCTGATTTGTTCTCTGATATGTCAGAGACTTAAGAAGTAAAAAAATGCAATATAATTGTTTGCCAAAAGCTCCTGCAATGCACGTGCATATATGTTTATCACTACATATGTTTTCAGCCCACTCACACTTGCACAGATTTTCAGCTTTTGATCACCAGATGTTTCATTTCTTCAAATATACAAAATGCCTCATCCTGTACCCCCAAATTTAAATCCAGACTAGAGTGGAACAGTTTATATACATATAAGAATGTTCTGTTATTTTAGCTTCATTTGTTAACCAGATGATACCCAGAGTTACTGTGTTTAAATAGATAAATTACAGTGGCAAATCATTCTATTGTATGTGCTTGTACAGTATTTTATGACCATGTCCCTTTAAGACAGGACAAGTAGAGCCACCATGTCATTTTAATATTCAGGGATGGCATCTTTAATGTGAAAAGATCAGATACCTTGGCAAAAGCACACTGTATCAAGAACTATAAATACCTGTATGTATACAGTCAGGGTATTTAAATGTTATATATATATATATCTGTATAGATTTATTAAAAAGCAAGTTACAGCACATCTTCATTACATCTGATGAATTAAACTCCATCTAAAATATCACTAACACTTTAAGGTCTTATGGATAAATGCTGTACGGCAGCAGCGTTGGTCTTGGCAACAACAGGTAAACGGCACTATGGAGGCCACCCTAGGCTATTGAATGCAGGGACAGGGTGTTCCTGAGACTGCACAGCTGTCAGTGGGGTGCCTACTTTACATGACATACACTCTACAAACAGCATGTATTTCATGCTGTTTTTTTTTCTTAGTTTATTCCCGTGACAATAAAAGGGTTCCATTACAAAAAGTAAAAATGCCTCTAGGTAATTACCCTGGGGTGTGTAGTTTCTCCAAATATATAATTTGTGTAACAGCTATTAATCTTATTTTAGCGCTAAATAATTCCTTCATTGTAAAATCAATTAATATAAACGCACTTCCAGAATGATTATCTTATCCTATTTCAGAATTTGCTGAGTTTTATTGACTGCATCTCTACGTTACATGATCTTTTTTTCCTCTTAATTGCAACTTGCAACCCAATTATGCACACTGTAAATGTACTCTCAGTATATAAACACTCACTTTCTAAAGTCAGCAAGCAGCTTCAACATATCTTCATTGGAAAGCTTATTGCTGTCCTGTCTATAAAGTGCAGAAAATCTCGCAGTTTTGTCCAGTGTTCCAGAAGTATCTTTAAATAATGTTCTAGAAGGAAAACATAAAACAAACAATTGTTGTATGCAGTTTTACAGTAATAGAGGAATCAGATTATACTAGCAGCTGAAAGACAGTTCTTCCAGAGAAAACATATAAAATTGCATGTTTAATGCTGAGCTTAATTACAAGTAATATCTTCTGTAAACTCAAGGCATTACATTTTCCTCATAACAGTCACCCAAAACATTCTACAAAAGCAAACACACACGTTCTGTGTTCTTAGTACAATAAGCGTAAATTACCCAATATCTAATTTAACTTTCTAATTGCCTGGATTTCCTTTTCTTGTGTTACGCCTTGATTGCCCATAGCTGTGAATAAGTCAGTCTCATGAATGGCTTCAAGAATAACTTGCACTAGCATTAGAGTTTCCAACTAGGCTTTTAAAGGGATATTGGGATATTAAACACTAACTACATTTAATAAGAATAGTATTGAGGTTATTCCCTGCCTCCCTCTAGTCATGGGTGTCACCATGTTAAAATCTCACTTGCACTACATTCCAGAGCGGATGTATTTGCAATTCTCCTTCACATACCTGCAGAGTAACCTAGGTTCCAAAATTGTGGCACCCATGATTACAGTGGGGGGGGGGGGGGCATAAAATGTATTTAGTGTCCCTTTAATGGAAATGGAAGTTCAAAGGAGAGCCACATTTACTACAGAAATGCAGTTCTGTTTAGTGCTCACATTATTTCCTATATCATATTCTTTCATTTAAAGTTATTTGTCTTTTTCTTCTCAGATCACATTTTGGAGCAGTGAGTATGAATCTGCTTCCACTGTTATTATGGTGTAGACACTTTACAGTTACAGGTATACAAGTTACCTTGCTGCCCATGCAAATGGCATCCTGTATTGCCCAAGCCTGCCGCATGCTTGTTTGGCATTTTTCAAAACCTTCTGTGCAACCTGCAAGAAACAGTAACATTAAGCTTCAAATTAAAACTTTTATACTATTTTTGATTATGCATAGTAAGAAAAATAACAATGTACTTTTAATAATAGTGCCTGGTTTTCCGCTAATTTGTCTCTCTTTTCTCCATGGTTCCCCACTGAATACTGCATGTTGCAGTTTGCATGAAGTATTACATTTAACAGAGTGAATAATTGATTTCAGCATTTATATCTGTCCCTAACTGGCTACAGCAGTGGACATGATAAAAAAAAATCCTCATTTTCTATGCAAACTGTTTGCAATGGAAGGCTTAAAGGGACAGTAAAGTCAAAATTAAACTTTTAGGTTCAATTATCAGATATGCTTTGTTCTCTTGGTATCCTTTGTTGAAGTCTAGCTAGGCCCATAGGCACTCAGGAGAGTGCACGCGTCTTTAGTACTCTATAGTTACAGTGACTGAAACTGTTTATAACCCTGCTACATACAATGTTGTAAAAAACTGCTGCCACAGAATACTAAGGACACATGCACACTCCTGAGCTCATATTAGCAAACATAGATTTACTCTTTAACAAAGAATACTAAGTGTACAAAGTAAATTGTAAAGTTGTTTCAAATAACATGCTGTGTCTGCATTAAAGTCTCATTTTGACTTTACTGTCCATTTAAATGCTAATGTATAATAAGCATCTATTGTTCGTTTAATATAATTTTTATTAGCCGTCTAAAAGATTAGCAGCACTACAATGCTCTCTGGCATTTGTAAGATGTAACCAATTGAGATTATCAACCCCTTTTAACAATTTTATTACCAGCTTGAGGTATCTCATTAAAATATTATGGGGAAGCTAAAATTCAATTGTAGATAAAACACTAGATTTTAGTTCTAATTCCCCCAAATCATCTAGTCTAGCGCTGCAGAATCTGCTGGCGCTCTACAAATACCTGATAATAATAATAATAATAATAGTCATCTACATTTTTTTATAACTGCAATAAAGCAGAATTACCAACCTATATCCTTATTACACCAGGTAAACACGTGATGATTCACTATATGTGAAATATGCTGGTATCTGTTAAAGAGAGATGAAACTCAAAAAAAAAAATTCTTTCAGAATTTAAATAGAAATTACAATTTTAAACAACTTTTCCATTTACTTCTATTATAAAATGTGCTTCATTCTCTTGGTATCCTTTGCTAAATGAGCAGCAATGCACTACTCTGGGTAAGATAAACACATCAGATGAGCCGTATAGGTGCAACTACCAATCAGCAACTAGTTCCCAGTAGTGCATTGCTGTTCCTCAGCCTACCTAGGTATGCTCTTCAACAAATGATACCAAATTAGATAATAAAAGCAAACTGAAAAGTTGTTTCAAATTGTATGCTCTATCTGAATCATGAAAGAAAAAAATGGATTTAATTTCCATTTAAGATCAACTTTTTATATGGAAGCTTAAAGGACCAGTCAACACAGTAGATTTGCATAATCAACAAATGCAAGATAACAAGACAATGCAGTAGCACTTAGTCTGAACTTCAAATGAGTAAATGTATACAACCTACATTCATTTTTCAAAGCTGAGTTAATATCCCACTAAATCTAAACATATACAAATGGCTATTAATTTGCACTGTTTATTTTCTCACCCCCCCCCCCCCCAATACCTCCCAAACATTATGTAATATATGACAGAACACAAACCATTAATCTGAGCTAGATTAACATAAAAGGTAAATGTCCTGGTAATCCACATTAAAGTGATGGTAAACTCTCCCCTTTATAAAATCAGACCTGGAATGTTAGTGATATTTTAGATGGAGTTTAATTCACCCACTTCAAAAGTCGATTTTTCTGTGAGCTAAAGGTTTGAACTATTCTCCAATCAGCGCTCCCCCCTTTGTTGTAGCTAGAGCGCTTATTGGACAATTCAAACCGTTAGCTAACAGAAAAAATTTACTTTTGAAGTGGGCGGCCAAGCTCTGGGTATTTAAATTTCGTGTCTACATTAAAAAGTAATTTATAGCGCATCTTCATTACAACTGATGAATGAAACTCCTTCTAAAATATCACAACAATTCCGGATCTTTTTTATAAAGGGGAGAGTTTACCATCATTTTATGTGATTTACGTTGATTTGTCTTATCTTGAATAAGTAATACATAAATAAAATGTAAGATATCTAGCTGCTAAATCTTCTAAATCAGGGTTCTTCAAACCATGGGTCGGGACCCATTACTGAGTCACAACACCATGTTTACTGGGTCACAACTTGTGTGAGTGTTGTAAGAGAGTATGTGTTATATGAGAATATATGTGTGCTGCATGAGAGTGTGTGGTGTGTGTGTTATTTGAGTGCATGTGTGGTGTGTGTGTTATTTGAGTGCGTGTGTGGTGTGTGTGTGTGTTATTTGAGTGCGTGTGTAGTGTGTGTGTGTGTGTGTGTGTGTGTGTGTTATTTGAGTGCGTGTGTGGTGTGTGTGTTATTTGAGTGCGTGTGTGGTGTGTGTGTTATTTGAGTGCGTGTGTGGTGTGTGTGTTATTTGAGTGCGTGTGTGGTGTGTGTGTGTTATTTGAGTGCGTGTGTGGTGTGTGTGTGTTATTTGAGTGCCTGTGTGGTGTGTGTGTGTTATTTGAGTGCATGTGGTGTGTGTGTGTGTTATTTGAGTGCATGTGGTGTGTGTGTGTGTGTTATTTGAGTGCATGTGGTGTGTGTGTGTGTGTGTTATTTGAGTGCATGTGGTGTGTGTGTGTGTGTGTTATTTGAGTGCCTGTGTGGTGTGTGTGTGTTATTTGAGTGCATGTGGTGTGTGTGTGTGTGTGTTATTTGAGTGCATGTGGTGTGTGTGTGTGTGTTATTTGAGTGCGTGTGAAGTGTGTGTCATTACCTTTTACAACACTTTCAAGTTTGACAACAATAAGGAATAAAGTATGCACAGATTTTAATCACTTTGCCAAAAAATGCAGCTTTCTTTTATATTACTTCAGATATTTTCAGACCAAGCATAAAAATATTGTTACGAAGGTATGTGGTATCATGGCACTGGGTCTTGGGAAAAAGAATAATTCATAATGCTTGATTGCAAAAGACACACCCTGGACTTAGACCTATTTTATAAAATATATATTATTTAAAAAAGTATTACTTTTCAGTTAATTGTTATCTAGCACATAATATGATAAGCCTATACATTTAGTTTTTTGATATACAGAGAAGTGTAAAACTGTATAAAGTTATCATTTTGAATATGAAGAAATTGATTAATAACTTATTTTGTTTCATCTCATAGGTTGATGATATGCTCTACACATATAAGAAAGTCTGGGTGTGGATCATAAACTGCTTTCACAGATTTGAGAAAATGCAGCCTATAACATCTTCCCTCTAAATGTTACCAGCAAAAGTACAATTTAGCTTTATCAAATATATTGAGAGAGGACCAAGCACCTGCCTTAATGTGCATTAGAGAAAGCTGTATTGTGTTCTATGCAAGCAATAGTGCAATAATAAAATGATCTTACAATGGGGCTGATCACAATCCTTTACAAAAACATATCAAATTTCTTAAGAAAATCTCCATAGACTTTAATGAGGTTTCCTGTTGATAAACAGTAGATACCTTTTTCTAATGGATTGTGTTTGTAATCCTTGCAAATGGGCTAGGCACATACAAGTCAACAGCAGAGCAGCTATGCACTACTGGGAAGTAGAAAAACATATTTGGGGAGCCAATGACAAATAGCATATATGTGTAGCCACCAATCACCACCTACCCCCCCCCCCCCCATTAACGCTTTGCTGTTCATTAGCCTACCTAGGTATGCTTTTCAAACAAAGGATTTCAAAAAAATAAAGTACATTTTATAACAGAAGTAAATGGCAACCTAATGGGCACAAAGATGCCTTTCTACGCTTATAAGTTATAAAGATAGAAGAAAAAAATCTAATAGGTAAATTAAATCTTAGCCTTTCTAAACACAGCATAAATGAAAAGCACCTAATCAGTTTAGTAAGTAACTTCCATCTAGCTAAAAGTATCAATCTTAGAGACAAAGGCTTTAGGACTTGGACAGAACAAAAAACCCAGACATATTTACAAAACTGAACACTTTTAATAAAGTGTGGGGCAGAAAAAGAATAACCAGGTTTTCACAAAAATCAGAGATAAGCACCCAGATCTGGTATGGTTCTGGATCCACAGCCAATTGACTTGAAAGTATGCAACGTTAACATAACAGAGAACTAGGATGTTTGAATGGGAAAATGACTTCATGATAACTCATGTCAATATGTAAATAAACACAATACTGAAGAATGTCCAGAATCTGCAGAAGAAACAAGGAATGAGATCCATTTGTGAATAAGTAAATGTATGAGATGTTCTGACAACAAACAAAAAAAACCAACAGAAAGTGGATAGAAGAAAAGTCTCAACTAATTCTACAAATTTTCTCTCACCTTTAGTGGCAAGATGCATTATATACCAAACAGTACCAAATACAGGTGGCCCTCGTTTTACAAAGGTTCAATTTACACCGTTTCAGAATAACAACCTTTTTTTCCAGTCATGTGACTGCTATTGAAAAGCATTGAGAAGCAGTGCATTTATTAAAATAGCCAGTAGGTGGAGCTGTCCGCTTGTGTTGCAGCAAAGCCAAGCAATCTGAAATTAATCTGTTTAACCAGACCTAAACTATTGAGCAGATTTCAAAGGAACAAGATCTTCCTGTCTATAAATCAGTCCAGATTGGAATGCATAGAAATAACTGTTTGCAGAAAAATGCAAGTAAAGTCTGTGTTGTGTGATTATTTTATTAGGTTTATAATGCTGTTTAGCAAATGTTTTTGTTAATTTAACTTAGTTTAATTATATATTCTGTGTTGTGTGATGTTTTTATTAGGTTTATAATGCTGTTTAGCATTTAAAGTCTTCATTTTAAAGCTTTAAAAATAATGTATTAGGTGTTACTTATGACAATTTTGAAAGGGGGCTGGAACCTATCTCCCTCACTTCCCATTGACTTACATTATAAACTGGGTTTCAATTTACAACGGTTTTGATTTACAACCATTCCTTCTGGAACCTAACCCCGGCGTAAACTGAGGGCTACCTGTATATATATATAATACTTATTTTAAAATTGGGCTGGCTTTGTAGGAATCTATTACATAACATAGTTCATAATATCTGCATTACAATAACTTTCTAGCTGATATGAACTGACATAGAAGATGACATTTTATGCTAAAAGAAGATTAGCTTCTCCAGCATTTTTCTTTAATCAATTTGAGATGGATAAAAATAAACCATTTAAAGATAAACACTCCTGGGGCTTTAAAAATTTAAAGCTACAGCAAGAGTTTCTATAAATTTTTAATTACAATGAATAATGTATTGTCAAATATGGAGACATGTAAACAGACAGGTTTTACCAAACACAACTTGCCCTTCAAACTGTCTCCTTAGAGAGAAAGCAAAAGCTAGTACTCAACACCGAGCACGTACAACACAGACATAACTGGGGGGAGAGATTAGTGAGAAAATATAAAAATAAAATGATGAACAAGAGGTCATTTTATCATGCAAGCTGGTCTAATGTTTTACACTGCTTAACAAATTATGATTAGTTAAAGGGATATGAAACCCCAACATTTTCTTTAGTGACTCAGACAGAAAAACATAATTTATGCTTACCTGATAAATTTATTTCTCTTGTAGTGTATCCAGTCCACGGATCATCCATTACTTGTGGGATATTCTCCTTCCCAACAGGAAGTTGCAAGAGGATCACCCACAGCAGAGCTGCTATATAGCTCCTCCCCTCACTGCCATATCCAGTCATTCGACCGAAACAAGCCGAGAAAGGAGAAACCATAGGGTGCAGTGGTGACTGTAGTTTAATTAAAATTTAGACCTGCCTTAAAAGGACAGGGCGGGCCATGGACTGGATACACTACAAGAGAAATAAATTTATCAGGTAAGCATAAATTATGTTTTCTCTTGTTAAGTGTATCCAGTCCACGGATCATCCATTACTTGTGGGATTCCAATACCAAAGCTAAAGTACACGGATGATGGGAGGGACAAGGCAGGAAATTAAACGGAAGGAACCACTGCCTGTAGCACCTTTCTCCCAAAAACAGCCTCCGAAGAAGCAAAAGTATCAAATTTGTAAAATTTGGAAAAAGTATGAAGCGAAGACCAAGTCGCAGCCTTGCAAATCTGTTCAACAGAGGCCTCATTTTTAAAGGCCCAGGTGGAAGCCACAGCTCTAGTAGAATGAGCTGTAATCCTTTCAGGAGGCTGCTGTCCAGCAGTCTCATAGGCTAAACGGATTATACTCCGAAGCCAAAAAGAAAGAGGTTGCCGAAGCCTTTTGACCTCTCCTCTGTCCAGAGTAAACAACAAACAGGTTAGATGTTTGACGAAAATCTTTAGTAGCCTGCAAGTAAAACTTCAAGGCACGGACTACGTCTAGATTATGCAAAAGACGTTCCTTCTTTGAAGAAGGATTAGGACATAATGATGGAACAACAATCTCTTGATTGATATTCTTGTTAGAAACCACCTTAGGTAAAAACCCAGGTTTTGTATGCAGAACAACTTTATCTGAATGAAAGATCAGATAAGGAGAATCACAATGTAAGGCAGATAACTCCGAGACTCTTCGAGCCGAGGAAATAGCCATCAGAAAAAGAACTTTCCATAATAGAAGTTTGATATCAATAGAATGAAGGGGTTCAAACAGAACCCCTTGAAGAACTTTAAGAACCAAGTTTAAGCTCCATGGAGGAGCAACAGGTTTAAACACAGGCTTAATTCTAACTAAAGCCTGACAAAATGCCTGAACATCTGGAACTTCTGCCAGACGCTTGTGTAAAAGAATAGACAGAGCAGAAATCTGTCCCTTTAAAGAACTAGCTGATAATCCTTTGTCCAAACCCTCTTGGAGGAAGAACAATATCCTAGCAATCCTAACCCTACTCCATGAGTAATTCTTGGATTCACACCAATGAAGATATTTACGCCATATCTTGTGGTAAATTTTCCTGGTGACAGTCTTTCGTGCCTGTATTAAGGTATCAATTACTGACTCCGAGAAGCCACGCTTTGATAGGATCAAGCGTTCAATCTCCATGCAGTCAGTCTCAGAGAAAGTAGATTCGGATGATTGAAAGGACCTTGTATTAGAAGGTCTTGTCTCAGAGGCAGAGTCCATGGTGGAAAGGATGACATGTCCACTAGGTCTGCATACCAGGTCCTGCGTGGCCACGCAGGCGCTATCAATATCACCGATGCTCTCTCCTGTTTGATTTTGGCAATCAGACGAGGGAGCAGAGGAAACGGTGGAAACACATAAGCCAGGTTGAAGAACCAAGGCGCTGCTAGAGCATCTATCAGTGCCGCTTCTGGGTCCCTGGACCTGGATCCGTAACAAGGAAGCTTGGCGTTCTGGCGAGACGCCATGAGATCCAATTCTGGTTTGCCCCAACGGAGAACCAATTGAGCAAACACCTCCGGATGGAGTTCCCATTCCCCGGGATGAAAAGTCTGACGACTTAGAAAATCCGCCTCCCAGTTCTCTACACCTGGGATATGGATCGCTGACAGGTGGCAAGAGTGAGTCTCTGCCCAGCGAATTATCTTGGAGACTTCTGACATCGCTAGGGAACTCCTGGTTCCCCCTTGATGGTTGATGTAAGCCACAGTCGTGATGTTGTCCGACTGAAATCTGATGAACCTCAGTGTTGCTAGCTGAGGCCAAGCTAGAAGAGCATTGAATATTGCTCTTAACTCCAGAATATTTATTGGGAGGAGTTTATCCTCCTTAGTCCATGAACCCTGAGCCTTCAGGGAGTTCCAGACTGCACCCCAACCTAGAAGGCTGGCATCTGTTGTTACAATTGTCCAATCTGGTCTGCGAAAGGTCATACCCTTGGACAGATGGACCCGAGATAACCACCAGAGAAGAGAATCTCTGGTTTCCTGATCCAGATTTAGTAGAGGGGACAAATCTGTGTAATCCCCATTCCACTGACTGAGCATGCATAATTACAGCGGTCTGAGATGCAGGCGCGCAAATGGCACTATGTCCATCGCCGCTACCATTAAGCCAATTACTTCCATGCACTGAGCCACCGTGGGGCGCGGAATGGAGTGAAGAACACGGCAAGCATTTAGAAGTTTTGATAACCTGGACTCCGTCAGGTAAATTTTCATTTCTACAGAATCTATTAGAGTCCCTAGGAAGGAAACCCTTGTGAGAGGAGATAGAGAACTCTTTTCTTCGTTCACTTTCCACCCATGCAACCTCAGGAATGCCAGAACTATCTCTGTATGAGATTTGGCAATTTGAAAGCTTGACGCCTGTATCAGGATGTCGTCCAGGTAAGGAGCCACCGCTATGCCTCGCGGTCTTAGGACCGCCAGAAGTGAGCCCAGAACCTTTGTAAAAATTCTTGGGGCTGTAGCCAACCCGAATGGAAGAGCTACAAATTGGTAATGCCTGTCTAGAAAGGCAAACCTCAGGAACTGATGATAATTCTTGTGAATCGGAATGTGAAGGTAGGCATCCTTTAAGTCCACTGTGGTCATGTACTGACCCTCTTGGATCATGGGTAAAATGGTTCGAATAGTTTCCATCTTGAATGACGGAACTCTGAGGAATTTGTTTAGGATCTTTAAATCCAAAATTGGTCTGAAGGTTCCCTCTTTTTTGGGAACCACAAACAGATTTGAATAAAACCCCTGTCCTTGTTCTGTCCGCGGAACTGGATGGATCACTCCCATTACAAGGAAATCTTGTACGCAGCTTAGGAATGCCTCTTTCTTTATCTGGTTTGCAGATAATCTTGAAAGGTGAAATCTCCCTTGTGGAGGAGAAGCTTTGAAGTCCAGAAGATATCCCTGAGATATGATCTCCAACGCCCAGGGATCCTGAACATCTCTTGCCCACGCCTGGGTGAAGAGAGAGAGTCTGCCCCCTACTAGATCCATTGTCGGATAGGGGGCCGCTCCTTCATGCTGTCTTAGAGGCAGCAGCAGGCTTTCTGGCCTGCTTGCCCTTGTTCCAGGACTGGTTAGGTTTCCAGGCCTGCTTGGATTGAGCAAAAGTTCCCTCTTGTTTTGAAGCAGAGGAAGTTGATGCTGCACCTGCCTTGAAATTTCGAAAGGCACGAAAATTAGACTGTTTGGCCTTTGATTTGGCCCTGTCCTGAGGAAGGGTATGACCCTTACCTCCAGTAATGTCAGCAATAATTTCTTTCAAACCAGGCCCGAATAAGGTCTGCCCCTTGAAAGGAATGTTGAGTAATTTAGACTTTGAAGTCACATCAGCTGACCAGGATTTGAGCCATAGCGCCCTACGCGCCTGGATGGCGAATCCGGAATTCTTAGCCGTTAGTTTAGTCAAGTGAACAATGGCATCAGAAACAAATGAGTTAGCTAGCTTAAGTGTTCTAAGCTTGTCAACAATTTCAGTCAATGGAGCTGTATGGATGGCCTCTTCCAGGGCCTCAAACCAGAATGCCGCCGCAGCAGTGACAGGCGCAATGCATGCAAGGGGCTGTAAAATAAAACCTTGTTGAATAAACATTTTCTTAAGGTAACCCTCTAATTTTTTATCCATTGGATCTGAAAAAGCACAACTGTCCTCAACCGGGATAGTGGTACGCTTTGCTAAAGTAGAAACTGCTCCCTCCACCTTAGGGACTGTCTGCCATAAGTCCCGTGTAGTGGCATCTATTGGAAACATTTTTCTAAATATAGGAGGTGGGGAAAAGGGCACACCGGGCCTATCCCACTCCTTACTAATAATTTCTGTAAGCCTTTTAGGTATTGGAAAAACATCAGTACTCACCGGCACAGCATAGTATTTATCCAGCCTACACAATTTCTCTGGCACTGCAATTGTGTCACAGTCATTCAGAGCAGCTAATACCTCCCCAAGCAATACACGGAGGTTCTCAAGCTTAAATTTAAAATTAGAAATCTCTGAATCAGGTCTCCCCAATTCAGAGACGTCACCCACAGACTGAAGCTCTCCGTCCTCAGGTTCTGCACATTGTGACGCAGTATCAGACATGGCTCTTACAGCATCTACGCGCTCTGTTTCTCGTCTAACCCCAGAGCTATCGCGCTTGCCTCTCAATTCAGGCAATCTGGATAATACCTCTGACAGGGTATTATTCATGATTGCAGCCATGTCCTGCAAAGTAATCGCTATGGGCGTCCCTGATGTCAGACACGTGGGGAGAGTTAGTCGGCATAACTTCCCCCTCGACAGACCCCTCTGGTGACAATTCTTTTATAGATAATGACTGATCTTTACTGTTTAAGGTGAAATCAATACATTTAGTACACATTCTCCTATGGGGCTCCACCATGGCTTTTAAACAAAATGAACAAGTATCCTCTGTTTCAGACATGTTTGTACAGACTAGCAATGAGACTAGCAAGCTTGGAAAACACTCTAAACCAAGTTAACAAGCAATATAAAAAACGTTACTGTGCCTTTAAGAGAAACAAATTTTGACAAAATTTGAAATAACAGTGAAAAAAGGCAGTTACACCAACGAAATTTTTACAGTGTATGTAACAAGTCAGCAGAGCATTGCACCCACTTGCAAATGGATGATTAACCCCTTAATACCAAAAACTGAATAATAAATGACAAAAATGTTTTTAAACACAGTCACAACAACTGCCACAGGTCTACTGTGGTTGTTACCCTCCTCAAACACGACTTTTGAAGCCTTTTGAGCCCTTCAGAGATGTCCTGTATCATGCAGAAGGAAGCTGAGTGTCTCTGTCTGTAATTCTAGCTGCGCAGAAAAGCGCTAAAATAGGCCCCTCCCACTCATATTACAACAGTGGAAAGCCTCAGGAAACTGTTTCTAGGCAAAAATCAAGCCAGCCATGTGGAAAAAAACTAGGCCCCAATAAGTTTTGTCACCAAACATATATAAAAACGATTAACATACCAGCAAACGTTTTATATTACATTTTTATAAGAGTATGTATCTCTGTTAATAAGCCTGATACCAGTCGCTATTAAATCACTGCATTTAGGCTTAACTTACATTAATCCGGTATCAGCAGCATTTTTCTAGCAAATTCCATCCCTAGAAATATGTTAACTGCACATACCTTATTGCAGGAAAACCTGCACGCCATTCCCCCTCTGAAGTTACCACACTCCTCAGAATATGTGTGAACGGCAGTGGATCTTAGTTACTTCTGCTAAGATCATAGAAATCACAGGCAGATTCTTCTTCTAATGCTGCCTGGGATAAAACAGTACACTCCGGTACCATTTAAAAATAACAAACTTTTGATTGAAGTTAAAAAACTAACTATAATACACCACTCTCCTCTTACTACCTCCATCTTTGTTGAGAGTTGCAAGAGAATGACTGGGTTTGGCAGTGAGGGGAGGAGCTATATAGCAGCTCTGCTGTGGGTGATCCTCTTGCAACTTCCTGTTGGGAAGGAGAATATCCCACAAGTAATGAATGATCCGTGGACTGGATACACTTAACAAGAGAAATACAAATTTAAAAAAAGATTCCAATTTACTTCGATTATAAAATTTGCTTCATTCCTATGGTATTCTTTATTGAAGATAACTTGCTAGGTGCCTGGAGCAGTAAATGGCAGGAAACAGTGCTGCCATTTAGTGCTCTTGAAAATGGATAACATTCTTGCAATACTGCTGCCATATAGTGCTCCAGACATGTGCATGCTCCTGAGCTAATGTTCCTGCTTTTAAACAAAAGATACCAAGAGAACGAAGAAAATGTAATAATAGAAGCAAATTAGAAAGGTTTTTAAAATTGCATGCTCTATCTGAATCATGAAAGAAGAATTTGGGTTTCTGGTCTCTTTAAGTGTTTTTCCCTGAACAGACTTGAACTATTCAAGTGAATATTTAGCATGTTGAACGTTATTTATTATATAAATACTATATATTTACTAAATATATAATACTATATAAATACTGCATAAATGTAATGTAATAATAATAATCGCATATTCATAATCTCAATGAGATTCAATATATTGGCAATATTGGAGAATACACAAGTGTAATTATTTGTTCAGGTGTTCTTGCTGTATTTAAAAAAAAAAAAAAAGAATAGGAGTGGGCACCAACTACTAACCAATCACAAATACCAAACAACCTAATAAGCAGTATTGGGGTATTTATTAAACGTGTCCACTCACCTTTGCTGAATCTGAGCTCTTCATGTAAGGCTCTGCGCAGTGAGCAATACTTCCTTGTAAGACCTTCTCAATTCTAGCCACAAGGAAGATATCAGGATGGGGGCAAGTAACTGAAAATATTCCCTGAGAGATGAAAATAAATAAATTAAGTAACATTTTTTTTTTGGAGATAAACTAATATTAACTGCTTGTGTTAATGTGTCCACTTTACTTATAGGAAAAGTAAATACAAAATGAAACAGCTTTAATGCTCCTTACTCCACATCATGTACTGTATCCAAGAAAATTATCAAAATTTAAAGAAAATATAGTATATTAAGTAACCGGAAGCTAATTTTATAAGGATCTTCTCTTGGGTAAATTTAAAACCAATACAAGCAATGTAAATTACAAATGAGGAACATGTGTACATACAATTGATGTTCTCCACTCAACAGTTCAATAGAAATAGAAGAGTAATTTATACAGCAAAAAGACTACAATGACTGCAATGTTATATTTTGTAGATAAAAGCACATTATTGTGAGCATTATCATATCTGTTGTGTAGCTAGCTTATGTTGCAGGGTCATGGGATGTGTACCCGGTCCGGTATGAGAGTGAGTCCCCTTCCGTGTTTTGTGTATATATATATATATATATATATATATACACATATATACATATATATATATACATATATATATATATATATATATATGTATATATATATATATATATATATACACACTGCTCCAAAAAATAAAGGGAACACTAAAATATCACATCCTAGATCTGAATTAATTAAATATTCTAATGAAATACTTTGTTCTTTACATAGTTGAATGCGCTGACAACAAAATCACACAAAAATGAAAAAATGGAAATCAAATGTTTTCCCATGGAGTTCTGGATTTGGAGTCACACTATAAATTAAAGTGGAAAAACACACTACAGGCTGATCCAACTTTGATGTAATGTCCTTAACCCCTTAATGACTGGACCATTTTTCAATTTTCTTACCCTTAATGACAATGGCTATTTTTACATTTCTGCAGTGTTTGTGTTTAGCTGTAATTTTCCTCTTACTCATTTACTGTACCCACACATATTATATACCGTTCTTCTCACCATTAAATGGACTTTCTAAAGATACCATTATTTTCATCATATCTTATAATTTACTATAAAAAAATATAAAATATGAGGAAAAAATTGAAAAAAAAACACACTTTTTCTAACTTTTACCCCCAAAATCTGTTACACATCTACAACCACCAAAATACACCCATTCTAAATAGTTTCTAAATTTTGTCCCAAGTTTAGAAATACCCAATGTTTACATGTTCTTTGCTTTTTTTGCAAGTTATAGGGCCATAAATACAAGTAGCACTTTGCTATTTCCAAACCACTTTTTTTCAAAATTAGCGCTAGTTACATTGGAACACTAATATCTTTCAGGAATCCCTGAATATCCCTTGACATGTATATATTTATATTTAGAAGACATCCCAAAGCATTGATCTAGACCCATTTTGGTATATTTCATGCCACCATTTCACCGCCAAATGCGATCAAATAAAAAAAATTGTTCACTTTTTCACAATTTTTTTCACTAACTTTAGGTTTCTCGCTGAATTTATTTACAAACAACTTGTGCAATTATGGCATAAATGGTTGTAAATACTTCTCTGGGATCCCCTTTGTTCAGAAATAGCAGACCTATATGGATTTGGCGTTGCTTTTTGGTAATTAGAAGGCCGCTAAATGCCGCTGCACACCACACGTGTATTATACCCAGCCGTGAAGGGGTTAATTAGGGAACTTGTAGGGAGCTTTTAGGTTTAATTTTAGCTTTAGTGTAGTGTAGTAGACAACCCAAATTATTGATATAGGCCCATTTTGGTATATTTAATGCCACCATTTCACCGCCAAATACGATCAAATAAAAAAAAAAAAACTTAAATTTTTCACAATTTTAGGTTTCTCACTGAAATTATTTACAAACAGCTTGTGCAATTATGGCACAAATGGTTGTAAATGCTTCTCTGGGATCCCCTTTGTTCAGAAATAGCAGACATATATGGCTTTGGTGTTGCTTTTTGGTAATAATAAGGCCGTTAAATACTGCTGCGCACCACACTTGTAATATGCCCAGCAGTTAAGGGGTTAATTAGGTAGCTTGTGGGGTTAATTTTTAGCTTTAGTGTAGAGATCAGCCTCCCACCTGACACATCCCACCCCCTGATCCCCCCCTGACCCCCCTCAAACAGCTCTCTTCCCTCCCCACCTCACAATTGTCACCGCCATCTTAAGTACTGGCAGAAAGTCTGCCAATACTGAAATAAAAATATTTTTTTTATTTTTTTTTTATTTTTTTGCATAAAGTCTGCAGTGATAGATCCCCCCTTACCCCACAACCTCCCTGATCCCCCCATACATCTTTCTAACCCTCCCCCTCTGTCTATTTGCCGCCATCTTGGGTACTGGCAGCTGTCTGCCAGTACCCAATTTGCCCCCCCAAAATAGTTTTTTTTTTAACTTTTTAAATATAAAATATTTTCTGTAGTGTAGCTGGCCCCCCCTAAATAATCTTCAACCCTCCCCCTCCCAGATCCCTTATTAAACAACCGAGATGCCACTGCATCTAGATCGATCGGTTGTTTTTTTCAATGGGCTGTAAATTTGGCGTGCGCACGCACGCGCGCACACCACCCACCCGCCGACCCTCGCCGCAACCGCCGGACCGGCAGAATATTGTGAGAAGGAGAAATCGGTTAATTGATAACATCTAGATGTAAGTCTATGAAAATGAAGCTCCTATACACCAACACTTTTGATTAAATACATAGCCAATGCAGATGGGGCCACAGAGTGGCCCTTTCTGCATCGGTATGTAAAATGGGGGATTGTAGTGATGCCTCAATATTGAGGCATCACTACAATCCCTTGTAAGCAGCTGGAAGCGATCATGATCGCTTCCAGCACTTAAGACAACAGAGGACGTACCAGGTACGTCACCTGTCATTAAGGGAAGTTTTTTCACTGACGTACCTGGTACGTCCACTGTCATTAAGGGGTTAAAACAAGTCAAAAAGAGGCTCAGTAGTGTGTGTGGCCTCCACGTGCCTGTATAACCTCCCTACAACGCCTGTGCATGCTCCTGATGAGGTGGCAGATGGTCTCCTGAGGGATCTCCTCCCAGACCTGGAGTAAAGCTTTTGCCAACTCCTGGACAGTCTGTGGTGCAATGTGACATTGGTGGATGGAGCGAGACATGATGTCCCAGATGTGCTCAATTGGATTCAGGTCTGGGGAACTGGCGGGCCAGTCCATAGCATCAATGCCTTCGTCTTGCAGGAACTGCTGACACACTCCATCCACGAGGTCTAGCATGGTCTTGCATTAGGAGGAACCCAGGGCCAACCGCACCAGCATATGGTCTCACAAGGGGTCTGAGGATCTCATCTCGGTACCTAATGGCAGTCAGGCTACCTCTGGCGAGCACATGGATGGCTGTGCGGCCCCCCAAAGAAATGCCATCCCACACCATTACTGACCCACTACCAAACCGGTCATGCTGGAGGATGCTGCAGGCAGCAGAACGTTCTCCACGGCGTCTCCAGACTCTGTCACGTCTGTCACATGTGCTCAGTGTGAACCTGCTTTCATCTGTGAAGAGCACAGGGTGCCAGGGGCGAATTTGCCAATCTTGGTGTTCTCTGGCAAATGCCAAACGTCCTGCACGATGTTGGGCTGTAAGCACAACCCCCACCTGTGGATGTCGGGCCCTCATACCACCCTCATGGAGTCTGTTTCTGACCGTTTGAGCAGACACATGCACATTTGTGGCCTGCTGGAGGTCATTTTGCAGGGCTCTGGCAGTGCTCCTCCTGTTCCTCCTTGCACAAAGGCTGAGGTAGCGGTCCTGCTGCTGGGTTGTTGCCATCCTACGGCATCCTCCACGTTTCCTGATGTACTAACCTGTCTCCTGGTAGCGCCTCCATGCTCTGGACACTACGCTGACAGACACAGCAATCCTTCTTAACCACAGCTCGCATTGATGTGCCATCCTGGTTGAGCTGCACTACCTGAGCCACTTGTGTGGGTTGTAGACTCTGTCTCATGCTACCACTACAGTGAAAGCACCGCCAGCATTCAAAAGTGACCAAAACATCAGACAGAAAGCATAGGAAGTGAGAAGTGGTCTGTGGTTACCACCTGCAGAACCACTCCTTTATTGGGGGTGTCTTGCTAATTGCCTATAATTTCCACCTGTTGTCTATCCTATTTGCACAACAACATGCAAAATTGATTGTCGCTCACTGTTGCTTCCTAAGTGGACAGTTTGATTTCACAGAAGTGTGATTGACTTGGAGTTACATTGTGTTGTTTAAGTGTTCCCTTTATTTTTTTGAGCAGTGTATACATACATATATATATATATATATATATATATATATATATATACACACATACATATAAAATACAAGCTCAAAAATTATTTCAAAACGTTAAAATATTGCTTTAACATTGACGGTAATAAAAATAAATTATAATACATTTTGTAGTTACAGCATACTTTTCAGTTAAATCCCATAACTAGCGCTACGGAAATTCCATAACTAGCCATACGGAATTTGGCGGCACTATACAAATAAATGATAATTTGAACGTATAAAAAACATGAAACAATATTAAACATGTATATTATATATTGTCTGATATTCTGCATTGTTTTATATTTTTGGCAATGAAATCAGATCTTTAGATAAAATATATTAGACAAAAGGGAACATTGATGAACAAACACAAAATGTTAATGCCATCTGATGAGATCTAAATACATGTTATTTTTCATATAGCCAAACAAATTACAATTTACTTAAAATTCTCACAGGTCCACTGGCTACTGACTGGTATGAGGTAAATTGCACCTCCATTTTCAGCCATCCAAGAGTAACTAGCATTGAAAAACTGGGATAAAACATAAAACAGCAGCAAACAAACTATAGCTGCACTACCACAACACTAATAATTTAAAGGGATAGTCTACTCAAATAGAAACTTTCATGATTCAGATAGAGCATGCAATTTTAAGCAACTTTCTAATTTACTCCTATTATCAATTTTTTTTTTCGTTCTCTTGGTATCTTTATTTTAAAAAGCTGGAAAGTAAGCTTAGAAGCTCGCCCATTTTTGGTTCAGAACCTAGGAAGCACTTGTTGATTGGATGGCTACATTTAGGCACCAATCAGCAAGCGCTACCCAGGTGCTGAACCAAAAATGGGCCGGCTTCTAAGCTTACATTCCAGCTTTTTTAAATAAAGATACCAAGAGAATGAAGAAAATTGATAAAAGGAGTAAATTAGAAAGTTGCTTATAATTGCATGCTGTATCTGAATCAGGAAAGTTTAATTTTTACTATACTATCCCTTTAAATTATGAAAATAGTTCTAGGAGAACATTTATTATCAAAATTTAACAGGACAAGTGTTCGTGCCTGGTCTGTCCAAAGCACTATATATGGGTAGTAGTGAGTAAAGTGCATTCTATAGCATCTCTATAGATGAACTACAATGCACCTACAACATATTTCAATAAGCCATACATTTATATTCATAAACTATGATGTTACATACATTTTATGTGATTACATTCTGGTTCATCCTAATTATTTTTTAAAATTTGTTAAATCAACGTTTTAATATTTATTTATTTTTAATTCAAACAAAACTGTACCTATAAAATGGACAATACACTTAATAGATCCAGGGAACGTATAGTGGAATGGAGAAAGTGCACTAATTACTTACAGTATATATTGCATCAATGTACAACAAAATATCCAAATGGTAAAAATATACTCTAAATGCACAGGAAACCAATAAACCCAAGGCTCTTAATGCATAGGCTAGGAAACCTTGTATTTCATCTCCATTATGCTTGTATTGTACATCCAGCCATTTATGGAACATTTCCAAAGCTTAATGCATAGGTAATACAGCACTAAGCAAAAGACCAAGTCT
>NC_069501.1:854669585-854749585 GCF_027579735.1 Bombina bombina | reverse complement strand
GATTCTTCAATGTTAAAAGAACACTAAACCCAATTTTTTTTCTTTCATAATTTAGATAGAGCAAGCAATTTTAAGCAGCTTTGCATTTTACTCCAATTATCAAATTTTCTTTGTTCTCTTTATTTTAAAAAAAAAACAGGAATGTAAAGCTTAGGAGCCAGCCCATTTTAGGTTCAGCACCCTGGATTAGTGCTTGCTTATTGGTGGCTACATTTAGCCACCAATAAAGCAATCATAACCCAGGTTCTGACCCAAAAATGGTCCGGCTCATAAGATTTACATTCCTGCTTTTTAAATAAATATAGCAAGAGAAAAAAGAAAATTTAATAATAGGAGTAAATTAGAAAGTTACTTAAAAGTGCATGCTCTATCAGAAACACGAAAGAAAAAAATGGGTTTAGTATCCCTTTAAATCACTGCTGTAAATGTGTTGTACAACAATGCTTTAACGGCTTGGTTGGCTGATTTTATGAAAATCAAGCAGTTCATTTACTATTGCAAGTATGTTTGGAGCATAAAGGGACATAAAACTGCTGTGCACAGCTAGAAAACAAAATTTATGCTTACCCAATAAATTTATTTCTCTTGTGGTGTATCCAGTCCACGGGTTCATCCATTACTTGTGGGATATTCTCCTTCCCAACAGGAAGCTGCAAGAGGACACCCACAGCAGAGCTGTCTATATAGCTCCTCCCCTAACTGCCACCCCCAGTCATTCGACCGAAGACAAGCATGAAAAAAAGGAGAAACTATAGGGTGCAGTGGTGACTGTAGTTTAAAAATAAAAAACACCTGCCTTAAAATAACAGGGCGGGCCGTGGACTGGATACACCAAAAGATAAATAAATTTATCAGGTAAGCAAAAATTTTGTTTTCTCTTGTAAAGGTGTATCCAGTCCACGGGTTCATCCATTACTTGTGGGATACCAATACCAAAGCTTTAGGACACGGATGAAGGGAGGGACAAGGCAGGAACTTAAACGGAAGGCACCACTGCCTGTAAGACCTTTCTCCCAAAAATAGCCTCTGAAGAAGCAAAAGTATCAAATTCATAGAATTTAGAAAATGTATGAAGCGAAGACCAAGTCGCCGCCTTAGAAATCTGTTCAACAGAGGCCTCATGTTTAAAAGCCCATGTGGTAGCTACTGCTCTAGTAGAATGAGATGTAATTCTTTCAGGAGGCTGCTGGCCAGCAGTCTCATAAGCTAAGCGTATTATACTTCTTAGCCAAAAAGAAAGAGAAGTTGCCAAAGCCTTTTGGCCTCTCCTCTGTCCAGTGTAGACAACAAACAAAGCAGATGTTTGACGAAAATCCTTCGTAGCTTGTAAATAAAACTTTAAAGCACGAACCACATCAAGATTGTGTAATAGACGTTCCTTCTTTGAAGAAGGATTAGGACATAGTGAAGGAACAACAATCTCCTGATTGATATTCTTATTAGATACCACCTTAGGAAGAAACCCAGGTTTGGTACGTAACACTACCTTATCTGGATGGAAAATCAGATAAGGGGAATCACATTGTAAAGCAGATAACTCCGAAACTCTTCGAGCCGAGGAGATTGCTACTAAAAACAGAACTTTCCAAGATAAAAGCTTAATATCTATGGAATGCAAAGGTTCAAACGGAACCCCTTGAAGAACTTTAAGAACTAAATTTAAACTCCATGGCGGAGCAACAGGTTTAAACACAGGCTTAATTCTAACTAAAGCCTGACAAAACGCCTGAACGTCTGGAACCTCAGCCAGACGTATGTGCAAAAGAATAGACAGAGCAGAAATCTGTCCCTTTAAGGAACTAGCTGACAAACCCTTCTCCAATCCTTCTTGGAGAAAAGATAATATCCTAGGAATCCTGACCTTACTCCATGAGTAACCCTTGGATTCACACCAATGAAGATATTTACACCATATCTTATGATAGATTTTCCTGGTGACAGGCTTTCGAGCCTGAATTAAGGTATCAATGACCGATTCGGAAAAACCACGCTTTGATAGAATCAAGCGTTCAATTTCCAAGCAGTCAGACGTAGAGAAATTAGATTTGGATGTTTGAAGGGACCTTGAAGTAGAAGGTCCTGCCTTAGCGGCAGAGTCCATGGTGGAAAGGATGACATTTCCACCAGTTCTGCATACCAAGTCTTGCGTGGCCACGCAGGGGCTATAAAGATCAGCAAAGCTCTCTCCTGCTTGATCTTGGCAATCAGACGAGGGAGCAGAGGAAACGGTGGAAACACATAAGCCAGGTTGAAGGACCAGGGCGCTGCTAGAGCATCTATCAGTGCTGCCTTGAGAACCCTGGACCTGGCCCTGTAACAAGGAAGCTTGGCGTTCTGACGAGACGCCATGAGATCCAGTTCTGGTTAGCCCCAAAGTTGGATCAACTGGGCAAATACCTCCGGATGGAGCTCCCACTCCCCCGGATAAAAAGTCTGCCGACTTAGAAAATTCGCCTCCCAGTTCTCTACTCCTGGGATATGGATAGCTGAGAGATGGCAAGAGTGAACCCCTGCCCATAGAATTATCTTTGAAACCTCCAACATTGCCAGGGGGCTCCTTGTTCCCCCATGATGGTTGATATAGGCTACAGTCATGATGTTGTCCGACTGAAATCTGATGAACCTGACCGCAGCTAGCTGAGGCCAAGCCTGAAGAGCATTGAATATTGCTCTGAGTTCCAGAATGTTTATCGGAAGGAGGGCCTCCTCCTGAGTCCACGAACCCTGAGCCTTCAGGGAGTTCCAGACTGCACCCCAGCCCAGAAGGCTGGCATCTGTCATTACTATAGTCCATTTTGGCCTGCGGAAACTCATTCCCTTGGACAGATGGACCCGAGATAGCCACCAGAGAAGAGAATCCCTGGTCTCTTGATCCAGATTTAGTAGAGGGGACAAATCTGTGTAATCCCCATTCCACTGATTGAGCATGCAAAGTTGCAGTGGTCTGAAATGTAGGCGGCAAACGGAACTATGTCCATTGCCGCTACCATTAATCCGATTACCTCCATACACTGAGCCCCTAACGGACGAGAAATGGAATAAAGAGCACGGCAGGAAGTTAGAAGTTTTGACAACCTGACCTCTGTCAGATAAATCTTCATTTCTACTGAATCTATCAGAGTTCCTAGGAAGGAAACTCTTGTGAGAGGTGAGAGAGAACTCTTTCCTTCGTTCACCTTCCACCCGTGAGACCTTAGGAATGCCAGAACAATGTCCGTATGGGACCTGGCGATTTGAAAAGTTGACGCCTGTATCAGGATGTCGTCTAGGTAAGGGGCTACTGCTATACCCCGCGGTCTTAGAACCACCAGAAGGGGCCCTAGAACCTTCGTAAAGATTCTTGGTGCCGTGGCTAACCCAAAGGGAAGAGCCACAAACTGGTAATGCCTGTCTAGGAAGGCGAACCTGAGAAACTGATGATGATCCCTGTGTATCGGAATATGTAGATAAGCATCCTTTAAATCCACGGTAGTAATATATTGACCCTCCTGGATCATAGGTAGGATGGTTCGAATAGTCTCCATCTTGAAGGATGGGACCCTGAGAAATTTGTTTAGGATCTTGAGATCCAAGATTGGTCTGAAAGTTCCCTCTTTCTTGGGAACTATAAACATATTTGAATAGAATCCCTGCCCCTGGGTGGATCACTCCCATAACTAGTAGGACTTGAACGCAATGTAAGAATGCCTCTCTCTTTATCTGGTTTGCAGATAATTGTGAGAGATGAAATCTCCCCTTTGGAGATGAAGCTTTGAAATCCAGAAGATATCCCTGGGAAACAATCTCCAGAGCCCAGGGATCCTGGATGTCTCTTGCCCAAGCCTGGGTGAAGAGAGAGTCTGCCCCCCACTAGATCCGGTCCCAGATCGGGGGCTACTCCTTCATGCTGTCTTAAAGGCAGCAGCAGGCTTTTTGGCCTTTTTCCCCTTGTTCCAAGCCTGGTTAGGTCTCCAGACTAGCTTGGACTGGGCAAAATTTCCCTCTTGTTTTGTAGAAGAGGAAGATGAAGCTGCGCCACTCTTGAAGTTTCGAAAGGAACGAAAATTAGTCTGTTTGGTCCTTAACTTGTTGGACCTATCCTGGGCAAGGGTGTGGCCTTTTCCTCCAGTAATATCAGAAATGATCTCCTTCAGTCCAGGCCCAAATAGTGTCTGCCCTTTGAAGGGGATATTGAGAAGTTTAGACTTTGAAGTGACATCAGCTGACCAGGATTTAAGCCATAGCGCCCTACGTGCCTGAATGGCAAAACCTGAATTTTTAGCCGTTAGCTTGGTTAAATGAAAAACGGCATCAGAAATGAATGAATTGGCTGACTTAAGAGCTTTAAGCCTGTCAAGGATATCATCCAACGGGGTCTCTACCTGTAAAGCCTCCTCCAGAGACTCAAACCAGAAAGCCGCTGCAGCAGTGACTGGGGCAATGCATGCAAGGGGCTGGAGAATAAAACCTTGTTGTATAAAGATTTTCTTAAGGAAACCCTCTAATTTCTTATCCATAGGATCTAGGAAAGCACAACTGTCCTCGACAGGAATAGTTGTACGCTTAGCTAGGGTAGAGACTGCTCCCTCCACCTTAGGGACCGTCTGCCACAAGTCCCGTGTAGCGGCATCTATAGGAAACATTTTCTTAAAAGCAGGAGGGGGAGAGAACGGCACACCTGGTCTATCCCATTCAATTTCTCTGGGACTACAATGGTGTCACAGTCATCCAGAGTCGCTAAAACCTCCCTGAGCAACACGCTGAGGTGTTCAAGCTTAAATTTAAATGCTGTAATTTCAGAGTCAGACTGAAGTAACGCCTTCCCTGAATCAGAGAAGTCACCCACAGATAGAAGCTCTCCTGCTTCAACTTCTGCACATTGTGAGGGTATATCAGACATAGCTACTAAAGCGTCAGAGAGCTCTGTATTTGTTCTAGCCACAGAGCTGTCTCGCTTTCCTTGTAACCCTGGCAGTTTGGACAATACCTCAGTGAGGGTATGATTCATAACTTCCGCCATGTCTTGTAAAGTAAACGCATTGGACGCGCTAGATGTACTTGGCGTCCCTTGAGCGGGAGTTATAGGTTCTGACACATGGGGAGAGCTAGATGGCATAACCTCCCTTTTGTCAGTCTCAGAAACCTCAGGTGATAAATCTTTAAAAGCCATAATATGGTCTTTATAACTTATAGAAAGGTCAGTGCATTTGGTACACATTCTAAGAGAGGGTTCCACAATGGCTTCTAAACATAATGAACAAGGAGTTTCCTCTATGTCAGACATGTTTAACAGACTAGTAATGAGACCAGCAAGCTTGGAAAACACTTTAATAAATGTGAAAAAAGCAATAATAAAAAACGGTACTGTGCCTTTAAGAGAAAAAAAAACTACCACATAAACTGCAAAACAGAGAAAAAAAGTAGTAAAACGAAATTTTTACTGTGTTTATAAGGGACTAAAGCAGCATTGCACCCACTTGCAAATGGATGATTAACCCCTCAGGCCCAAAAACGAATTAGAAAAAATGAAAACCTGTTAACAAACAGTCAAACACACTGTCACAGCCCTGCTGTGGCTCCTACCTGCCCTTAAAAACGATTTTTGCAGGAACAAAACCGTCTATAGAGGTCCTATAAGCCAGAGGACTCCTTCAGGGAAGCTGGATGTCTCAGACTGAAAATGAAAATAGGCCCCTCCCACCATGCACTCAAAGTCAGAGGGCCTTAAAAAAGTACTCCTAGGAGTAATCTAACAAGCCATGTGGAAATTAGGCCCCAAATAAAGATTTATCACCCTCAGATAAAAAACTTTTTATTTATAAATCATGCAAACGTTTTTACACTAAGTAATATAGGTTTTAACATGAATATTATCCCTTTTTGCAAGCATGATCCCAGTTGTTGTTAAATCACTGTATCAGGCTTACCTTAAATATACCAGGTACTGTCAGCATTTTCTAGACCTTATCATTTCTCTAGAAAAAAATATACTGAGCATACCTCAAAGCAGGCAATCTGCAGGCCGTCCCTCCAACTGAAGTTTTCTTTCCATACTCTTCAGTTATGTGTGAGAACAGCAATGGACCTTAGTTACAAACCGCTAAGATCATCAAACCTCCAGGCAGAAGTCTTCTTCCAATTTCTGCCTGAGAGTAAAAACAGTACAACGCCGGTACCGTTTAAAAATAAACTTTTGATTGAAGGTAAAAACTACAATAAGTCACCACATCTCTCTTGATACTTCCTTTCTTGTCGAGAGCTGCAAGAGAATGACTGGGGGTGGCAGTTAGGGGAGGAGCTATATAGACAGCTCTCCTGTGGGTGTCCTCTTGCAGCTTCCTGTTGGGAAGGAGAATATCCCACAAGTAATGGATGAACCCGTGGACTGGATACACCTTTACAAGAGAAATAAATAGTAACTACTCCTTATGTTATTGCGTCCTGTTCCTGCAGCTCTTTTCACATCAGTTTTCCTGTTTTAATAGCTTAAAGGTGCAAGATACTGAAGTTCAAGTACTCTCACAGTCGGCACCCAATATGAAGAGGTGGAGGTCCAGCATCTGGCAGCTTTAAGCTATTAAAACTGGAAAACTGACTGGAAAACAGCTTCAGGAACTAGGCAAAATGCAACAACATAGTGAGTAGTTACTATTCTTTTGTAGTTGTGCACATAAGTTTAATGTTTAATCACTGCAGTGTACAAGTTTCTGTGTGTTACTGGCAACCAAGAGATTTAATTACTGAATAAATTTTTACATATACATGTATATTATTTTCTTAATTTAATATTGCAAACAGCTGATGTGCCCTATATGCATACACTCCTAGCTGTTGCTATGAGGAGGAAACCTAAAGCAAACTCTGCACATGTGCAGTAAAGCTTCAGTTTCTCCCTCAGTGAAAGCAACCAGAAGCACACTCACAGAGAAATTATGTAATGAATACACAGAAATCTTTGTCTGACAGTGATGAACTTTGTTTAAAAAAATCAGTGAAAGATGGTTATTTGCAATTAGTACATTTAATGCATCACTTTGCTAACCAGTATGTAAAATGTTACAGCACATTAATTACAATGTTTTCATGAATACATATTTATTTTGGGCCAGATTACAAGTGGAGCAAAAATTAACGCTCCTGCTTGAGTGTTAACTGCGCTAGAGGTAAGCATTTTGCACATGTCTGTTGAGCTCGTTTTACGAGTTGAAAGTATTTTCAACCCATGGAGTGCAAAAAGCCGAACTTAGAATATTACATGCCCTTTCACGTATTCCCCCATAGAAGTCAATAGAGGGAAAAAAAAGTGGAAAAAATCCTAACGTCAAACTTGCACGCAAACCTAATCGCATATTCCCATGTGCGCAAACCTGACATGAAAACATTAATATTTCCCATTCCAATGTGCTTCACATAGAAGAATATGTTCTATTTATTCATAAATACATATTTCTATAAATATCTGATAGTACTGTGGTACTATATATATTTATACCTATATATATATATATATATATATATATATATTTATATACATGATTGAATATCTATTTATAAATACTTCAAACATATTCCCCTATGTGCAGAACATTGGAATGTGAAATATTTACAGTAAATAGTTAAAACCTTTATTAAATATGAATATCGCATAAATATGATTTTTCATGTTTTCATCTACTTAAAGGGACAGTTTACACCAGAAATTTTATTGTTTAAAAAGATAGATAATCCCTTTATTACCCATTCCCCAGTTTTCAATAACCAACACTGTTATATAAATATACTTTTTACAGCTGTGTTTACTTTATTTCTAAGCCTCTGCAGACTGTCACCTTATCTCAGTTCTTTTGACAGACATGCATTTTAGCCAATCAGTGCTGACTCATAAATAACTCCATAGAAATGAGCACAATGTTATCTATATGAGACACATGAACTAGCAGCATCTAACTATGAAAAACTGTTAATATGCACTGAGATAAGAGGCAGTTCAATGGTTTAAAAATTAGAATACAAGCCTTCCGAGGTTTAGCTTCCACAAAGAGAACAAGGCAAATTTGCTGATAAAAGTAATTTGGAAAGTTGTTTAAAATTGCATGACCAATTGGAATCATGAAAGTTTAATTTTGACTAGACTGTCCCTTTAAAGGGACAGTCTACACCAGAATATTTATTGTTTTAAAAGATAGATAATCCCTTTATTAAACATTCCATAGTTTTGCATAACCATCACAGTTATAATAATACATGTTTCACCTCTGTGATTACCTTGCATCTAAACCTCTGCAAACTGCCCCTTATTTCAGTTCTTTTGACAGACTTGCATTTTAGCCAATCAGAGCTGGCTCACTGGAACTCCATGTGTTTCATATAGAGTGTTCTCTATATGAAACACATGAACTAGCACCCTCTAGTGGTGAAAAACTGTCAAAATGCCCTGAGCATTGATGACCCCCAGCAGCACAATTATATTAACACAATTAATGATGATGACCCCAGCAGCACAATTATATTAACACAATTAATGATGATGACCCCAGCAGCACAATTATATTAACACAATTAATGATGATGACCCCAGCAGCACAATTATATTAACACAATTAATGATGACCCCAGCAGCATAATTATATTAACACAATGACATTTAATGATGATGACCCCAGCAGCACAATTATATTAACATAATTAATGATGATGACCCCAGCAGCACAATTATATTAACATAATTAATGACGATGACCCCAGCAGTACAATTATATTAACATAATTAATGATGATGACCCCAGCAGCACAATTATATTAACATAATTAATGATGATGACCCCAGCAGCACAATTTTATTAACATAATTAATGATGATGACCCCAGCAGCACAATTATATTAACATAATTAATGATGATGACCCCAGCAGCACAATTATATTAACATAATTAATGATGATGACCCCAGCAGCATAATTTTATTAACATAATTAATGATGCTGACCCAAGCAGCACAATTATATTAACATAATTACATTAATTCAATGATGATGACCCTAGCAACACAATTATATTAACATAATTAATCAGGATGACCCCAGCAGCACAATTATATTCATCATCATTAATTATGTTAATTTAATTGTGCTGCTGGGGTCATCATCATTAATTATGTTACTATAATTGTCCTGTTAACATAATTAATGACCAGCAGCACAATTATTACCATAATAATTGATGATGAGTGACCCCATCAGCACAATTATAATATAATGGAGATGAAATAATAAAATATAAATATAACAACGCATAGCAGATAGATATGTGGTATGAAAGGAAAAGATCAAGTTAAATATGTAGTAAACGACACGTACTTATCGGCAAGAAGATCAGCAAGAAAAATGTTTTTTTTATTTGCTGCAGCGCCCTGCAATGTATTTCTAATGCTTCAGGTAACAGGCAGCCACAGTGTGAAGGCGCACGATGCTTTCTCATTGAAGGCACCTAAACATTGTGAAGCAGAGGCGGAGCACAAGTTATCAGTCGGATTCTGTGACCCGTCTGTTGCAGGAATGTGGTGTCGTCGCGGTCGCACATTCCGACGGGCAGCAGACAGAGACAGCTGTAAACAGGGACAATCCCGGTAAAAATGGGGTTTATATGTATGTATCTCAATGTTAAAGCCCTTTGTCTCTAACACCAGAAACCTAATTTCTTTGAGCCCTTATAACTATTGTGTACAATATTTTTGTGAATAACTTTTATTAGATAGTGTTATTATGAGTGTAACTATACTTTGTAATGATTTTTTGATGTGTTGTTTGCAACTATTTTGTTTTGCAAAACAGTTAACCAGAGCTCTGAATTGCGGCAATCATTCTAGCATAAATCATAATTGCGCTCAATCGATCGCGTTTACTTTCAACTTGTAATACGAGCGATAAGCCAGACGAGCGCAAACACTTGCAATAAACCCCTTATCGCTTGCGCACTAATGTTTGCACTCTACTTGTAATCTGGCCCTTTGTGTGTGTGATCAATAAAGGTTTCTCAATATGGGATTGGCATATACCAATCGTCAACAATAAATAATTCTAAAACATTTATATTGCTTGAAAATGAAACTCTGAATAAAAAGACTGGCTAACCACAATAACATTTAAAGGACATAATACTCGTATGGTAAATCACTTTAAAGTGATGCAGCATAACTGTAAAAAGCTGACATGAAAATATCACCTGAACATCTCTATGTAAAAAGAGAAGATATTTTACCTCAAAATCTCTTTAGCTCACTAAAGTATGTGCTCTGTGAAAAGTTAGTTTGAAAAAAGGGGGGGGGGAGGGGGGAGAAGAAAACACAATAGCCAATTAGCTGAAGTCTTGCATTGCTTTGCAGTGATCTCATGAGATTTCACTTAACTCTCATGAGATTTCACATTAAACTTCTATAAACTGAATAGGAAAATAATATGACTGTGCCTGCACATGACAGATGCGCACTCCCTAGCTTGTCCTGGGACAAGCATCCTGACTGGCAGCTTAAAGTCTCTTAACAGTGGGGTGTGAATACTTAGGATATTTTGAGGTAAAATATATTCCTTTTTTACATAGAGATGTTTTAGGTGATATTTACTAGTCAGCTTTTTATAGCTATGCTGTATCACTTTCCAGTTCTTTAACATTTGGGTATTATGTCCCTTTAAGTTAGTCGTATGTATCTACCTGGTGTTTGTCTGTGTATGGATGCAAAGTGACCTTTGATACCTAATTCTTAACAAAACAAAAAAATGTACAAATGCTCTCGTAAAAACTGTTGATTGTTTAAACTTGGCAGCCTATACATCTCAGTGGGCTTCAGGCTTCCAATAAACAATGAAGAGATTAGCAACATCTATCTGTATTGGAGCAAATGAGATTGGAAACAATTACCTCAGAAACTGGTCTCCTTCCTGAACAGAAAAGATCTACAAACAAACTCATTCTCCCCAAGGCTTATACTGGCTATGAAGAAATAAAACCAGAGGTCTTTCAGCGGATATGTGCTTCAAATTACTTTTCTGCCAAAATGTAACATCCTCTCTAAATTGTGATGTTCAGAGAAAGTAAATTGTAAAATAAATAGTTTAAAATAAGCAGTGAAAGTATATGCATATACTTAAACTGAAATTTACATATATATTTATATATACGCAGATGCTTTTTAATGTTTGATTGGGAACTTACACTGTCACTAACATAAGTTTTTTATTGTAAAAAGTGTTTGTGTTTGTGTAGTTTGTATGTTGTTTATTGAAGTATTCCAATATTGCTCTTATGTTAAATAAAAGTCCCTTAGTAAATAAGTTTCCTTCTTTATCTGCAAGAATGACAAAGTTATTTGCTCAACCAAATACTCACTTAGAAATTGATTGCTTCCGGTTTCTTTATTCAGATGGGAAAAATGTTCAAATACCAAAATGTATTTAGAACTTGATGTCAAGATCTGAAGATATAACACTGCCTGCTAAATATTGACATTTTCTTGTTTGGGAAAAACTTGAGTGCTATCAAGGTTAGGACAGCATTGGCTGGTCAAGCTACCTCAATCTCCCCTTACAGACAGGTATGGGCCAGGGTTTCAACACATACATCATCATCATGTGATCATTGCTTCCCCTCTCTATACAGACATGCTACAGTACAATACAGACCAATATCTACAACAATGGCATAAACATCAAATGGTGCGGTTAAGCATGATTTACTTAAAGGAACATGATACCCAAATGTTGAAGCACTTGAAAGTGATGCAGCTGTACAAATCTGACTTAAAAATATCACCTGAAGGTTTTTTTTTTTTTAAAAAAAACATAATTTATGTAAGAACTTACCTGATAAATTCATTTATTTCATATTGGCAAGAGTCCATGAGCTAGTGACATATGGGATATACACCCCTCACCACACCCACAATTCAATTTAACGAATAGCCAAGCAGTGGGGTGATAAAGAAAAGAGTAGAAAGCATCAACAAAGGACATTTGGAAATAATTGTGCTTTATACAAAAAATCCTAACCACCATAAAAAGGGTGGGCCTCATGGACTCTTGCCAATATGAAAGAAATTAATTTATCAGGTAAGTTCTTACATAAATTATGTTTTCTTTCATGTAATTGGCAAGAGTCCATGAGCTAGTGACATATGGGATATCAATACCCAAGATGTGGAGTCTTCCACTCAAGAGTCACTAGAGAGGGAGGGAATAAAAATAAAAACAGCCATATTTTGCTGAAAAAATTAATCCACAACCCAAAAATATAAGTTTATTTCATTTTTGAAAGAAAAAAAACTTAAATCAAAAAGCAGAAGAATCAAACTGAAACAGCTGCCTGAAGAACTTTTCTACCAAAAACTGCTTCCGAAGAAGCAAATACATCAAAATGGTAGAATTTAGTAAATGTATGCAAAGAGGACCAAGTCGCCACTTTGCAAATCTGATCAACTGAAGCTTCATTCTTAAAAGCCCACGAAGTGGAGAATGATCTAGTAGAATGAGCTGTAATTCTCTGAGGTGGGGCCTGACCCGACTCCAAATAAGCTTGATGAATCAAAAGTTTCAACCAAGAAGCCAAGGAAATAGCAGAAGCCTTCTGACCTTTTCTAGGACCAGAAAATAAAACAAATAGACTGGAAGTCTTCTTGAAATCTTTAGTAGCTTCAACATAATATTTCAAAGCTCTTACCACATCCAAAGAATGTAAGGATCTCTCCAAAGAATTCTTAGGATTAGGACACAAAGAAGGGACAACAATTTCTCTACTAATGTTGTTCGAATTCACAACCTTAGGTAAAAATTGAAAAGAAGTCTGCAAAACTGCCTTATCCTGATGAAAAATCAGAAAAGGAGACTCACAAGAAAGAGAAGATAGCTCAGAAACTATTCTAGCAGAAGAGATAGCCAAAAGGAACAACACTTTCCAAGAAAGTAGTTTAATGTCCAAAGAATGCATAGGCTCAAATGGAGGAGCCTGTAAAGTCTTCAGAACCAAATTAAGACTCCAAAGAGGAGAAATTGATTTAATGACAGGCTTAATACAAACTAAAGCCTGTACAACACAGTGAATATCAGGAAGTATAGCAATCTTTCTGTGAAATAAAACAGAAAGAGCTGAGATTTGTCCTTTCAAGGAACTTGCAGACAAACCCTTATCCAAACCATCCTGAAGGAACTGTAAAATTCTAGGAATTCTAAAAGAATGCCATGAGAATTTATGAGAAGAACACCATGAAATGTAAGTCTTCCAAACTCTATAATAAATCTTCCTAGAGACAGATTTACGAGCTTGTAACATAGTATTAATCACTGAGTCAGAGAAACCTCTATGACTTAGAACTAAGCGTTCCATTTCCATACCTTCAAATTTAATGATTTGAGATCCTGATGGAAAAACGGACCTTGAGATAGTAGATCCGGCCGTAACGGAAGTGGCCAAGGCGGACAACTGGACATCCGAACCAGATCCGCATACCAAAACCTGTGTGGCCATGCTGGAGCCACCAGCAACACAAAAGACTGTTCCATGATGATTTTGGAGATCACTCTTGGAAGGAGAACTAGAGGCGGGAAGATGTAAGCAGGTTGATAACACCAAGGAAGTGTCAGCGCATCCACTGCTTCCGCCTGAACATCCCTGGACCTGGACAGGTATCTGGGAAGTTTCTTGTTTAGATGAGAGGCCATGAGATCTATCTCTGGAAGCCCCCATATCTGAACAATCTGAGAAAACACATCTGGATAGAGAGACCACGCCCCTGGATGTAAAGTCTGGCGGCTGAGATAATCCGCCTCCCAATTGTCTACTCCTGGGATATGCACCGCAGAGATTAGACAGGAGCTGGATTCCGCCCAGGCAAGTATCCAAGATACTTCTTTCATAGCTTGGGGACTGTGAGTCCCACCCTGATGATTGACATAAGCCACAGTTGTGATATTGTCTGTCTGAAAACAAATGAACGGTTCTCTGTTTAGCAGAGGCCAGAACTGAAGAGCCCTGAGAATTGAACGGAGTTCTAAAATATTTATTGGTAATCTCGCCTCTTGAGATTTCCAAACCCCTTGTGCTGTCAGAGATCCCCAAACAGCTCCCCAACCTGAAAGACTTGTATCTGTTGTGATCACAGTCCAGGTTGGGCGAACAAAAGAAGCCCCTTGAACCAAACGATGGTGATCTATCCACCATGTCAGAGTGTGTCGTACATTGGGATTCAAGGATATTAATTGTGATATCTTTGTATAATCCCTGCACCATTGATTCAGCATACAAAGCTGTAGAGGTCTCATGTGAAAACGAGCAAAGGGGATCGAGTCCGATGCTGCAGTCATGAGAACTAAAACTTCCATGCACATAGCCACTGAAGGGAATGACTGAGACTGAAGGAGCCGGCATGCTGCGACCAATTTTAAACGTCTCTTGTCTGTTAGAGACAGAGTCATGGAGACTGAATCTATCTGGAAGCCTAAAAAGGTGACCCTTGTCTGAGGAATCAAGAAACTTTTTGGTAAATTGATCCTCCAACCATGTTTCCGAAGAAACAACACTAGTTGATTTGTGTGAGATTCTGCAGTATGTAAAGACTGAGCTAGTACCAAGATATCGTCCAAATAAGGAAACACCGCAATACCCTGTTCTCTGATTACAGATAGTAGGGCACCCAGAACCTTTGAAAATATTCTTGGAGCTGTTGCTAGGCCAAATGGAAGAGCAACAAATTGGTAATGCTTGTCTAGAAAAGAGAATCTCAGAAACTGAAAGTGTTCTGGATGAATCGGAATATGAAGGTATGCATCCTGCAAGTCTATTGTGGACATATAATGTCCTCGCTGAACAAAAGGCAGAATAGTCCTTATAGTCACCATCTTGAAAGTTGGTACTCTTACATAAAGATTCAAAATTTTTAGATCCAGAACTGGTCTGAATAAATTTTCTTTCTTTGGTACAATGAATAGGTTTGAATAAAACCCCAAACCTTGTTCCTGAGAAGGAACTGGCATGATTACCCCTGAAGACTCCAGATCTGAAACACACTTCAGAAAAGCCTGAGCTTTTACTGGATTTACAGGGATGAGTGAGAGAAAAAATCTTCTCACAGGAGGTCTTACTTTGAATCCTATTCGATACCCTTGAGAGACAATGCTCTGAATCCAATGATTTTGGACAGATTTTATCCAAAAATCCTTAATCTGTCCCCTACCATCTGAGCTGGCATGAGGGCCGCACCTTCATGCGGATTTAGGGGCTGACTTTGGTTTCCAATTTGAGGAAGGCTTCCAATTGGAAGCAGATTCCTTGGGGGAAGGATTGAGTTTTTGTTCTTTATTCTGACGAAAGGAACGAAAACGGTTAGAAGCCTTAGATTTACCCTTAGGTTTTTTATCCTGAGGCAAAAAAACTCCTTTTCCCCCAGTGATAGTTGAAATAATAGAATCCAACTGAGAACCAAATAAATTATTACCTTGGAAAGAAAGAGATAGTAATCTAGATTTAGATGTCATATTAGCATTCCAAGATTTAAGCCACAAAGCTCTTCTAGCTAAAACAGCTAAAGACATGGATCTAACATCAATTTTGATAATATCAAAAATGGCATCACAAATAAAATGATTAGCATGTTGCAGTAAGCGAACAACGCTAGATATGTCAGAATCCAATTTATGTTGCGCTAAATTTTCCAACCAGAAAGTTGATGCAGCCGCAACATCACCCAAAGAAATAGCAGGTCTGAGAAGATGACCTGAATATAAATAGGCCTTCCTTAGATAAGATTCAAGCTTCCTTCCCCATCAACTTTGGGGATTTTTTCCCAAAACTCTATAGATTTTGCTGGTAAAAAATACAATTTTTTAAACCTTGAAGAAGGAATAAAAGAAGTACCTGGCTTATTCCATTCCCTAGAAATCATATCAGAAATAGCCTCAGGAATGGGAAAAAATCCAGGGGAAACCACAGGAGGTTTAAAAACAGCATTTAAACGTTTATTAGACTGAACGTCAATAGGACTGGTTACCTCAATATCCAAAGTAATTAACACTTCTTTTAATAAAGAATGCATATACTCTATTTTAAATAAATAAGTAGATTTGTCAGTGTCAATGTCTGAGGAAGGATCTTCTGTTTCAGATAGATCCTCATCAGAAGAGGATGAATTATTATGTTGTTGGTCATTTGAAATTTAATCAGCTAAATGAGAAGTTTTAAAAGACCTTTTACGTTTATTAGAAGGTGGAAATGCAGACAAAGCCTTCATAATAGAATCAGAAACAAATTCTTTAAAATTTACAGGTATATCATGCACATTAGAAGTTAAAGGAACTGCAACTGGCAATGTACTATTACTGATAGAAACACTGTCTGCATGTAAAAGTTTATCATGACAACTATTACAAATGACATTCGGTGGAATAATTTCTACAACTTTACAACAAATGCACTTAGCTTTGGTAGAACCGATGTCAGGCAGCAATGTTCCAGCAGAAACTTCTGAGGCAGGATCAGATTGGGACATCTTACACAATGTAAGAGAAAAAACAACATATAAAGCAAAATTATCTATTTCCTTATATGTCAGTTTCAGGAATGGGAAAAAATGCAATAGCATAGGCCTCTGAAAGCAAAAAACAAGAGGCAAACAAACAAGGGGTATTGAAATAATGAAAAAAATTTGGCGCCAAGTATGACGCACAACGTAACGTAAAGTCTTTTTTTGGCGGCAAAAATGACCGGAAATGACACACTTGCGTCACTAATGACGCCGCCGTGTGAAATATCTCGGCGTCACGTATGACGCCGGAAATGACGAAGTTGCGTCATAAACGTACTTTTTCGCGCCAAAAAACTTTTCGCACCAAAAATGACGTAATAAAGTTTAGCATTTGACGCAACCGCGGGCCTAATACCCGCAATACAAGAAGTAGTCAATTGAAAAAAGACTAAACCCCAGGTAAGAAATAAATTTCTTAAAAAATGTTTACATTCCCAAATATGAAACTGACAGTCTGCAGAAGGAAATACATGAA
Source organism: Bombina bombina (assembly GCF_027579735.1). NCBI lineage: Eukaryota > Metazoa > Chordata > Amphibia > Anura > Bombinatoridae > Bombina > Bombina bombina. The sequence goes on along the minus strand of NC_069501.1, from coordinate 854,732,567 downwards.
CCTGACTCATGGCAAATATAAGTACAATACATATATTTAGAACTTTATATAAATGCATAAAGTGCCAAACCATAGCTGAGAGTGTCTTAAGTTATGAAAACATACTTACCAAAAGACACCCATCCACATATAGCAGATAGCCAAACCAGTACTAAAACAGTTATTAGTAGAGGTAATGGTAAATTGAGAGTATATCGTCGATCTGAAAAGGGAGGTAGGAGATGAATCTCTACGACCGATAACAGAGAACCTATGAAATAGACCCCCGTTAGGGAAATCATCGTATTCAAATAAGTGATACTCCCTTCACATCCTTCTGACATTCGCTGTACTCTGAGAGGAATCGGGCTTCAACAATGCTGAGAAGCGCATATCAACGTAGAAATCTTAGCACAAACTTACTTCACCACCTCCATAGGAGGCAAAGTTTGTAAAACTGAATTGTGGGTGTGGTGAGGGGTGTATTTATAGGCATTTTGAGGTTTGGGAAACTTTGCCCCTCCTGGTAGGATTGTATATCCCATATGTCACTAGCTCATGGACTCTTGCCAATTAAATGAAAGAAACAAACATTTTCTCAGTAGCCACAGCCCATTTTAAAAGGGACATTAAGCAGCCTTTTCCGGATGTTAGTCCTGAGACGTGCAAAGGAGCATGAATGTGCAGGCACAGTCATGTTATTTACCTCCTCAGTTTAAGGAACTTTACTATGAAACCTCACAGTAATGTGTGACAACACTGATGAAGTTAATTGGTTTATTTTTATTTTAACATGTAGCTGACAGTAGCTGAAAGATAGCTGTTCACAGAGCACTTACAATTGCGAGCTGAAGAAAGTTTTGAGGCAAAATCTGTTCACTTTTTACGTAGAGATGTGCAGGTGATATCTTCTTATAAGCTTTTTACAGTTATACTGCAACATTTTCAAGTGATTATAGCTATATATAGCACATGAGTATTCTGCCCTTTTAATGGTTTCAGATTTTTGCTTCTACTGAGCTTGCTTGAAATATATCAAAATAATTTACATTAAACCTTTACATTTCAGTGACCACTACTCTGTTTCACAAAACACACAAAAAATAAATACATAAAAAACAAAAACTATCAGACATTAAAATCAATCTGTGTGCCAAATTTAATAAGACTGACAGAGCAGTTTCTGCTATAGTTTCAGCAAAGCCTTTTGAATCTTAAGAGACACATTAAATAATCAGTTTATTCAGAATTCTCAACATTTCCACAAAGGCTGCCCACAAAAGAAATGTGTTCATTTAATCCAATGTTACAAGCACCTGAAGAAAATGGTTAAAGGGACAGTAAAGTTATAATTAAACTTTCAAGATTCAGAAAGAACATGCAATATTAAAGGGACATACTACTCATATGCTAAATCACTTCAAACTGATGCAATATAACTGTAAAAAGCTGACAGGAAAATATAACCTGAGCATCTCTATGTAAAAAAGGAACTCACCAGAGTAAGTTATGTGTAAAAAGTTATACTCAGCTGCTGCCCAGTTGCAGGTAAAAAAAGAAAAAGAAATGAACAGCAGCCAATCAGCATCAACAGTGCTGAGGTCATGAACTATTTTACTGTGATGTCATGAGATTTCACTTAACTCTCATGAGATTTCATAGTAAACTTCCTTAAACTGAATAGGGAAATAAGATGAGTGTGCACGAAAGCTCACTTCCTTAGCTGCCCCGGGACAGAAATAGTGATTTGCTGCTTAGAAGTCCTTTACAATGGGATGTGGCTACTGAGGAATTATTGAGGTAAAATATATTTTTCTTTTTTACATAGAGATGTTCAGATGATATTTTCTAGTCAGCTTTTTACAGCTATGCTGCATCACTTTCAAGTGTTTCAACATTTGGGTATCATGGCCCTTTAAATACCTTTCCAATTTACTTCTGTTACCAAATTTGCGTTGTTCTATTGGTATCTTATGCACACTCCTGAGCTCTTATTAGTCTACCTAGTTTTAATATTCAATAAAAGATACCCAGAGAATGAAGCAAATTTGATAACAGAAGTAAAATTAGAAAGTTGATTAAAATTGCATGCTCTATCTAAATCATGAAAGTTTATTTTGACTTTACTGCCTATTTAAACATTATCTGCAATATAGTACAAAAAAAAATATCACCACTAACATTGAATAATATACAAACTTAAAACAACAAATTTATGCTTACCTGATAAATTTCTTTCTTTATGGATATGGCGAGTCCACGGAATCATCAATTACTAGTGGGCATATCACTCCTGGCGAGCAGGAGGCGGCAAAGAGCACCACAGCAAAGCTGCTATATATGTCACTTCCCTTATCCATAACCCCCAGTAATTCAGCCGAAGGGAAATGGAAAAAGAAGATAACACAAAGGTGTACAGGGGCCTGAGGTTTTAGTTAAAAATAACTGTCTTAAAATAAAGGGTGGGCCGTGGACTCACCATATCCGGTAAGAAATAAATCAGGTAAGCCTAAATTAGGTTTTCTTTCCTAAGATATGGTGAGTCCACGGAATCATCAATTACTAGTGGGAACCAATACCCAAGCTAGAGGACACAGATGATTAGGGAGGGACAAGACAGGTAACCTAACCAAAAGAAGCCTCAACCGAGACAAAGCATCAAATTTGGAAAATAATGCAAAAGAAAAAGAAAGTAGCAGACTTGCAAATCTGTAGCACAGAAGCTTAATTTTCAATGCCCAAAAAGAAGAGACAGCCCTCGAATAATGAGCCATAACTCTCTCAGGAAACTGCAGCCCTGCAGTCTGAAAATCAAATGAAGTAAACTTCTCAACCAGAAAAAAAGAGTAGCAGTAGTTTTCTATTACAGAGAAAACAAACAAAAACAGAAACCCGCACAACGTCCAAATTGTGCGCACACATACCTCATAATAAGAGAAAGTGAATCACACTGCAAAGCTTAGAGTACCTAAACTCTCCAAACAGAAGATATAACAAAAAAGAAAACATTCCAAGATAAAATTTCAAAATCTATGGAATGCTACGGCTCAAACTGAGCCTACTGCAAAACCTTAAAAACAAGGTTAAAAACTCCAGGAGGAACAACAGACTTAAACACAGGCCTGATGCTAAGCCAGGGTCTGACAAAAAGGTTACACGTCTGACACATCCGCCAGACACCTGTATAAAAAAAGAATAACGCAGACATCTGACCCTTCAGATAACTGAATGACAAAACGTCCTCCAGAACGTTCCAGAGAAGGGCAAAATCCCTAGGAATTCCGAACCTACTTTCAAGAGTAGTCCATAGATTCACACCAATCAGGAAATATATGCCATACTTTATGGTAAAATTTACTAGTAACAGGCTTGCAAGCCTGAACCATGATCTCAATGACCGATTCAGAAAAACCACGCTTAGACAAAACTAAGCATTCAATCTCCAAGCTGAAAGCTACAGAGAAAACAAAAGTTGGATGAAAGAATGGACCCTGAATCAGAAGGTCCTTCCTCAGGAACAACCACCAAAGGTGGAAACATTACATCTCCGCTAAGTCAGAATACCAGATCCTGCGACTATGCAGGAACAAGTAAAACACTGATGCTCACTCCCATATGATACGATCAGTAACTCGAGAAAAGAGAACAATCAGACTGAAATCCCAAGGAACCGCCAGGGAATAAAGAACATAACTTGGAAGCTAGGCGAACTGCCATTTCCAACTCCAACACCCCCCATTTGAGGGATAACTTGGAGAACACCTCCGGGAGAAGCGCCCACCTCCCGGGATGAAAAAACTGACTGCTCAAAAAGTTGGCTCCCGGTATTCACTCTAGAAATGTAAATAGAGGATAAATAACGAATAAGATCGTCCGCTCACCTAACTCCACGCCAGTCATGGCAAAGGAACTCCAGGTTCCTCCCAGGTGGTTAATGTAAACCACTGAGAAGAAATTGTTCAACTAGAAACTGAAAAACCGGGTAAGACAACTGAGGCCAAGCCATCAGAACATTGTAGATCACTCTCTACTCCAAGATGATTATGGGTAGAGCAGACCCCTCCCAAGTCCCTAGTCAACAACCCAACAGGTTAGTGACCTGTGGAAACTATTACTCAGGAAGGTCTCTGGAAGCGTGTGCCCCGAGACAGATGCTCCTGAGAAAACTAAAACATTCTCGAGAATGTGGGTAACGACTCCGCTACCTCTTACAAGCAAAGCAAGCGCTCTACAACTAATTCCTCTCTCTTATCCACAGGGAAGAAACTCATGTCGACAGATCTAGATCTAGCCTCCAAAACAAAGCCACAAGATCCTCGGTCCACTAGCTGAACATGCATAATTGCAGACTCTCAGATGGTTTAAACAAAGGGATGATGTCCAATGAAGCAACCATCAGACCTTTACCTCCAACACTGATCCACTAAAGGGCCAAACAGAAAAGTGCCGAAAGAGGCAAGAAGAAAGAATTCTCTATTTCCTGACCACTGACAAAAATATTTCCAGAGATAGGGAAACTAGTCTATTCCCTAAAAAAACTACCTCTGTAGCTGGAACAAGGGAACTCATTTTCAGATTCACTTCCACTTGAGGAATGAAGATAGACAACAAGATCTCGGAATGAGATCCATTATGACGTCCAGGAATGGCACCACAGCAATTCCCTTAACCCTGATCACTGCCAATACAGTCACAAACTGAAAGTGATTGACAGAAAGACAAAACTCAGAAGTTCAAAAGGAAGAATGGTGTCACTGGTTTCCATTTGAAGTACGGTACTCTGAGACAACCTGTTGAGACACTTTAGGTCTACTAAAGGGCAAAAAAATCCCTCCTATTCGGTAACTACAAACCTGAATGATAACATCCAAGGTCCTGTTCTCTTTCAGGAACTGGAACTATTACTCACAGGGAAGAGAAGCCCCAAACGCACTACAAAAATGCCTCACAGCTATCTGGCCTGCAGATAAAATTGAGAGAAGAAACCTGCCTCAGGCAGGGAAGGAACGCATACTACGTAGTAACCCTGAAGTACTATGTCCACAGACTATCTGGGACATCTCATATCCATGTTTGAAGACAGAGAGAATCAACCCCCCCCATTTAGACCAATCCCGGATTGGGGGAAAACTCCTTTATATCAGAACAATTCCTGTCGGCTCAGGACCAAACAAGCTCTTACCTTTGCAGGTATGCACCAGAATCTTGGATTTAGAGGAAAAATCCACTGTCCATAACGCCCCGCGGGCTAGTACAACGCCAGATATCTTGACTCCTGGCTGAATTAGTTTAGTAGCATCAGAAATAGAGAATTGGCTAGTTTAAGCGCCTTAATTCTGTACTGGATCCGCTCCAAAGGAGTCTCTAACATATTAGAATCAAAAAAGGCATTGCACCAATAAGATGCCACACTTGACAATACAAACTTGGATGTAAGTCACCAGCATAGTCCATTGATCCTGAAAGGACAGCTATTCTCTCTAGGAATCATAATTCTCTTAGCCAGAGTAGAAATGTCCTACTACTTTAGGCACCATGCACCCTGATAACTAATGGAAAAAAACATAATTTATGTAAGAACTTACCTGATAAATTCATTTCTTTCATATTAGCAAGAGTCCATGAGCTAGTGACGTATGGGATATACATTCCTACCAGGAGGGGCAAAATTTCCCAAACCTCAAATGCCTATAAATACACCCCTCACCACACCCACAAATCAGTTTAATGAATAGCCAAGAAGTGGGGTGATAAGAAAAAAGTGCGAAAGCATAAAAAATAAGGAATTGGAATAATTGTGCTTTATACAAAAAAATCATAACCACCATAAAAAGGGTGGGCCTGATGGACTCTTGCTAATATGAAAGAAATGAATTTATCAGGTAAGTTCTTACATAAATTATGTTTTCTTTCATGTAATTAGCAAGAGTCCATGAGCTAGTGACGTATGGGATAATGACTACCCAAGATGTGGATCTTCCACGCAAGAGTCACTAGAGAGGGAGGGATAAAATAAAGACAGCCAATTCCGCTGAAAATAATCCACACCCAAAACAAAGTTTAAATCTTATAATGAAAAAAAAATGAAATTATAAGCAGAAGAATCAAACTGAAACAGCTGCCTGAAGTATTTTTCTACCAAAAACTGCTTCAGAAGAAGAAAACACATCAAAATGGTAGAATTTAGTAAAAATATGCAAAGAAGATCAAGTTGCTGCTTTGCAAATCTGATCAACCGAAGCTTCATTCCTAAACGCCCAGGAAGTAGAAACTGACCTAGTAGAATGAGCTGTAATCCTTTGAGGCAGAGTTTACCCGACATAAGCATGATGAATTAAAGATTTCAACCAAGATGCCAAAGAAATGGCAGAGGCCTTCTGACCTTTCCTAGAACTGGAAAAGATAACAAAAAGACTAGAAGTCTTTCGGAAAATCTTAGTAGCTTCAACATAATATTTCAAAACTCTAACTACATCCAAAGAATGCAGTGATCTCTCCTTAGAATTCTTAGGATTAGGACAAAATGAAGGAACTACAATTTCTCTACTAATGTTGTTAAAATTCACAACCTTAGGTAAAAATTTAAAAGAAGTTCGCAACACCGCCTTATCCTGATGAAAAATCAGAAAAGGAGACTCACAAGAAAGAGCAGATAATTCAGAAACTCTTCTAGCAGAAGAGATGGCCAAAAGAACAAAACTTTCCAAGAAAGTAATTAATGTCCAGAGAATGCATAGGTTCAAACGGAGGAGCTTGAAGAGCCCCCAGAACCAAATTCAAATTCCAAGGAGGAGAAATTGACTTAATAACAAGTTTTATACGAACCAAAGCTTGTACAAAACAATAAAAATCAGGAAAACTAGAAATCTTTCAGTGAAAAAGAACAGAAAGAGCAAAGATTTGTCCTTTTAAGGAACTTGCAGACAAAACTTATCCAAACCATCCTGAAGAAACTGTAAAATTCTAGGAATTCTAAAAGAATGCCAAGAAAAATGATGAGAAAAACACCAAAAAAAGCAAGTCTTCCAGACTCAATAATATATCATCCTAGATACAGATTTACGAGCCTGCAACATAGTATTAATTACGGAGTCAGAGAAAACCTCTTTGACTGAGAATCAAGCGTTCAATCTCCATACTTTCAATTTAAGGATTTGAGATCCTGATGGAAAAAAAGGACCTTGTGATAGAAGGTCTGGTCTTAACGGAAGAGTCCACGGATGGCAAGGAGCCATCCGGACAAGATCCGCATACCAAAACCTGTGAGGCCATGCTGGAGCCACCAGCAGAATAAACTAACGCTCCTTTAGAATTTTGGAAATCACTCTTGAAAGAAGAACTAGAGGCGGAAAGATATAGCAGGATGATATTTCCAAGGAAGTGACAATGCATCCACTGCTTCCGCCTGAGGATCCCTGGATCTGGACAGATACCTGGGAAGCTTCTTGTTTAGATGAGAAGCCATCAGATCTATTTCTGGAAGTCCCCACATTTGAACAATCTGAAGAAATACCTCTGGGTGAAGAGACCATTCGCCCGGATGTAGCATTTGGCGACTGAGATAATCCGCTTCCCAATTGTCTATACCTGGGATATGAACCGCAGAAATTAGACAGGGGCTGGATTTCGCCCATACAAGTATTCGAGATACTTCCTTTATAGCCAGAGGACTGTGAGTCCCTCTTGATGATTGACATATGCCACATTTGTGACATTGTCCGTCTGTAAACAAATGAACGACTCTCTCTTTAGAAGAGGCCATGACTGAAGAGCTCTGAAAATTGCACAGAGTTCCAAAATGTTGATTGGAAATCTCACCTCCTGAGATTCCCAAACCCCTTGTGCTCTCAGAAACCCCCATACAGCTCCCCAACCTGTCAGACTTGCATCTGTTGAGATCACAGTCCAGGTTGGAAGAACAAAAGAAGCCCCCTGAACTAAATGATGGTGGTCTGTACCACGTCAGAGGGTGTCGAACAATCGGTTTTAAAGATATTAAATGAGATATCTTTGTATAATCCTTGCACCACTGGTTCAGCATACAGAGCTGAAGAGGTCGCATGTGAAGATGAGCAAAGGGGAACACGTCCAATGCAGCAGTCATAAGAACCTAGAATTTCCATGCATAAGGCTACCGAAGGGAATGATTGAGACTGAAGGTTTCGATAAGCTGAAACCAAATTCAGACGTCTCTTGTCCGACAGAGACAGAGTCATGGACACTGAATCTAACTGGAAACCTAAAAAAGGTTGCTCTTGTCTGAGGAATCAACATTGGTTAATTGATCCTCCAACCATGTTCTTGAAGAAACAACACTCATAAAAAGCTGGAAAGGATCTTTCCATTGAAAATGAGCAAAGGGAATTGAATCCAATGCTGTTAAAACTTCTATGCATATATAGCAACTGAAGGAAAAAATAGAGACTAAAGGTACCGACAGACGGAACCCAATACAAATTGTCCCTTGTCCGATAGAGACAAAGACAGTGACATAAACCATCTGGAAACCTAAAAAAGGTGACCCTTACGTGAGGAATCAAGAACTTTTGAAAAAAAAGATCCTCTAACTATGTCCTGAAGAGCAAGTGAATCATATGAGATTCCGCATCCTCAGGAAATAATCTGAATGAAAACAGAAAAATGAAAAATATGCATTTATTGTATCTAATGAAAACAAATAATGCTATCAGTGACCATAAAAAGGCAGAATAGTTTGAATAAAACTCCAAAACCCAGTTCCTAAAAAAAGGAACTGGAAGAAATACCCCAAAAGATTCCAGGTCTGAGCAGCGCTTGAACCCCATGGGTACCCAGCCATGCTACAACAGTATCCAAAATATATAGGACAGAAACACACTTAAAGAAAGTGTTAGCCTTACTGGAATAAAATCAAAGAAATTTGGACAAAATAGAACCAAATAAATTTCAAAGAAGTCTTAACCTGCCCCTTACCAGCCAAGCTGGAATACGGCACGTACATCGCAATATTAGGGAGCTGATTTCAAACCCCAATTATAAACATGTTACTTGGGAAAGAACTCAGGAATTCGTTCCTTAATAATAACAACCAAACTAGTATAAGCTTAAAGTTTTAGTCTTAGATCTCAATCTTGAAGCCCATAGTAACAGTTAAGAATTGAATCCAATTATAAAACAAATAATTGATTTATCTTAGAACAAAAGAAATATGGATTTTCTTTTTTTTTTTTTTTTAAAAACACAAAATTCTTCTAGCTAAAATAGCTAAAGACATAGATTAACCCTCATTTGCGAATATATTCAATAAAATGAAGACACAAATGAAATCATTAGCATGATAGTCCAGTTTAAAGGACCAGTAAAAACAGAGGACTTGCAAAATGCAAAACAACAAGACAAAATGCAACAGCACCTAGTCTAGTAAATGTTGTCCCTTTAACAATGCTAAAATAAATCATGAAGCAATTGCAATATCACAGGACCAAGAAAAGTACCTGAAACTAAATAATTTTCCATAAATAAGATACAACTATATAAAGCAAAATAAATATTATTTTGCTATAGAAACAATAGCATAATTAGAAGGAGTAGAGATAGCCCCAATAAATTGGAGAACCCTCTAAATTGAATTTAACTGCTGGCAAAGAATATAGTTTAAAACCTTGAAGAAGGAATAAAAAAGAATTCTCAGCCTATTCCATTCCCTAGTATGGGGAATTTGGAAAGAAAACCTCTGAAATCACAGAAGAAAAAAAGGCAGAAATAGTGTCAGCTAGTCTTAAAGAACTAGTTACCTTAATATCCAAAATAATCAACACCTCTTCAACAAAGAACAAATGTACTTTAATAAAAAAATTATAAAAAAGTAGATTTGTTAGTGTCAATATCTGATGAAGAGAATTTCTGAAAAAGAAAAAAACATCATCAGAGAAGGATAAATCAGTATGTTGTTGGTCATTTGAAACTTCAATAATTAAAAAAAGAAGTGAAAAAAGACCTAAAAATTGTATTAGAAGGCACAAAGTCAGACAAAGCCTTAATCAGAAAAAATATTTCTTATAAATCTTCTAAACATTTCTTGTACTTAAGAATGGTAATGTATAAAGCATAAATACTAATGGAATCTGCATGTAAAAGTATATCATAATAACTTATTACAAACCATAGCTAAAGATAAACATTTATAACATTTAAAATAAATGAACTTAGCTTTGGTAGAACTGAAACTCAGTTAAAGGGACAGTCTACACCAGAATTTTTATTGTTTTAAAAGATAGATAATCCCATTATTACCCATTTCCCAGTTTTGCATAACTAACACATTTATAATAATATACTTTTAACCTCTGTGATTATCTTGTATCTAAACCTCTGCAAACTGCCCCTTTTTTCAGTTCTTTTGACAGACTTGCAGTCTAGCCAATCAGTGCCAGCTCCCAGATTACTTCACGTGCACAAGCACAGTGTTATCTATATGAAATATGTGAACTAACACCCTCTAGTGGTGAAAAACTGTTAAAATGCAATCTGAAAGAGGTGGGCTTCAAGGTCTAAGAAATTAGCATATTAACCTCCTAGGGTAAGCTTTCAACTAAGAATACCAAGAGAACAAAGCAAAATTGGTGATAAAAGTAAATTGGAAAATTGTTCAAAATTACATGCTCTATCTGAATCATGAAAATTTATTTTGGCCTAGACTGTCCCTTTAAGCATTTTTCCAGAAGTGGCTTCTGACTCAGGGTTACTCGCAGACATCTTGCAATATGTAATAGAAAAAACAACATATAAAGCAAAATTGATCAAATTCCTTAAATGACAGTTTCAGGAATGGGAAAAAATGCTAGTGAACAAGCTTCTAGCAACCAGAAGCAATAATTAATGAGACTTAAATAATGTGGAGACAATAGTGACGCCCATATTTTTTAGCGCCAAAAAAGACACCCACATTATTTGGCGCCTAAATGCTTTTGGCGCCAAAAATGACGCCACATCCGGAACGCCGACACTTTTGGCGCAAAAAAACGTCAAAAAAATGACGCAACTTCCGGCGACACATATGACGCCGGAAACAGAAAAAAAAATTTGCGCCAAAAAAGTCAGCGCCAAGAATGACGCAATAAAATGAAGCATTTTCAGCCCCCGCGAGCCTAATAGCCCACAGGGAAAAAGTCAAATTTTAAGGTAAGAAAAAAAAATGATTAATTCATATGCATTATCCCAAATATGAAACTGACTGTGTGAAATAAGGAACGTTGAACATCCTGAGTCAAGGCAAATAAATGTTTGAACACATATATTAAGAACTTTATATAAAAGTGCCCTACCATAGCTTAGAGTGTCACAGAAAATAAGACTTACTTACCCCAGGACACTCCTCTACAAGTAGTAGAAAGCCAAACCAGTACTGAAACGAGAATCAGTAGAGGTAATGGTATATATAAGAGTATATCGTCGATCTGAAAAGGGAGGTAAGAGATTAATCTCTACGACCGATAACAGAGAACCTATGAAATAGACCCCGTAGAAGGAGATCATTGAATTCAAACAGGCAATACTCTCCTCACATCCCTCTGACATTCACTGCACGCTGAGAGGAAAACCGGGCTCCAACCTGCTGCGGAGCGCATATCAACGTAGAATCTAGCACAAACTTACTTCACCACCTCCATAGGAGGCAAAGTTTGTAAAAACTGATTTGTGGGTGTGGTGAGGGGTGTATTTATAGGCATTTGAGGTTTGGGAAACTTTGCCCCTCCTGGTAGGAATGTATATCCCATACGTCACTAGCTCATGGACTCTTGCTAATTACATGAAAGAAAGGAAACCCTGACTTCTCCCATTCCTGTGAATAAAAACTCCTAGCATGGTCTGGAACAGAAAAAACTTCCACAGAAGAATCCTAGTACTTCTAAAGTTTAATAGATTCTATAGGGTTGACAACGACAGACGTATCTGAGTCGCTCCAAGGTAGCCAAAACCTCCTATACTATACACGAAGGTATCAAGCTTAAATCTTAAGAATACTACTTCAGTATCAAATTAAAGAATTACCTTGTCCAAATCTGAGATTTTACCCTGAGAGGCTACCGACGTATTCTCCTCATCAGATCTATAAGGAAAGGCAACCAGTGTAGCAGCAGGAGATACAGAAACCTTACTAACTAAACCTCTGATTTTCCTTTTGTGATTTCCCTTTAGAACAGGAATAACAGATAATGCCACAGATATCAAAAATACCTGGGCAGCAATATCCGCAGGAAAAAAAGCTCCACCAGGAGACAGAGCAACTGCAGGGCACTGCATGTGACGCCATTAAGGCTTAGGACAGACAAGGAAAAAGCTGTGGCATTGCCAGAACCGCTTCATCCAGAGAGACATAGGGCTGAGAGATCTCTACAAACTTGGATCCAGGCTAAGTATGCAGCACACATAATTGAAGACAAACAATTTTGCCCACAATACATAACAATATGTTAAACCAGTGACAAGAGACACTTTTCTACTGTAAAAAGAAATTTATGCTTACCTGATAAATTTGTTTCTTTTTAGATACGATGAGTCCACGGATTTCATCCTTACTTGTGGGATATCGCCTCCTGGTCAGCAGGAGGAGGCAAAGAGCACCACAGCAGAGCTGTATATATAGCTCCTCCCTTCCCTCCCACTCCAGTCATTCGACCGAAGTTAGGAAGAGAAAGGAAAAGCTAAGGTGCAGAGGTGACTGAAGTTTAACAAAAATAAAGACCTGTCTCATAAAAACAGGGTGGGCCGTGGACTCATCGTATCTAAAAAGAAACAAATTTATCAGGTAAGAATAAATTTCCTTTTCTTTTTAAAGATACGATGAGTCCACAGATTTCATCCTTACTTGTGGGATACAAACCAAAGCTATAGTACATGGATGAAAATGGAGGGACAAGACAGGGAACCTAAATGGAAGGCAGCATTGCTTGAAGAACCATCCTCCCAAAAGCAGACTCAGCTGAGGCAAAGGTATCAAATTTGTAAAATTTGGAAAAAGTGTGAAGAGATGACCAAGTTGCAGCTTTGCAAATCTGTTCAACAGAAGCATCATTTTTGAATGCCCATGAGGAAGCCACAGCCCTAGTGGAATGAGCTGTAATTCGTTCAGGAGGCTGCTGTCCAGAAGTCTCATATGCAAAACGGATGATACTCTTCAGCCAAAAAGAAAGAGGTAGCCGTAGCTTTCTGACCCCTACGTTTCCCCGAAAAAACGACAAACAAGGAAGACGATTGACGAAAATCCTTAGTCGAATGTAAGTAGAACTTTAAAGCATGGACCACGTCCAAATTATGTAACAGACGCTCCTTCTTAGAAGAAGGATTAGGACACAAGGAAGGAACAACAATTTCAAATAAGCGTGTGTGGCAGACTAGAATAGTTTTCTGGCAAATTTCTGATTCGATCTTCTGGAACTGTTTTCGAGATCTTCCAATTGATCCTCTAATCTCTTATTCTGTGCTGATTGATCTTGGATGGCGGTATGGATATTGCGGATATCCTCCACCATTTCATCGAGTTTTTCCTCGATTTCAGTAGTGCGCCCTCCTATCTCCAATATATCTTGCTTCAGCTTGGCTAATGCTATTTTAAGTTCTTGTTGGAAAAGAGCCTTTATTTGTACAAGTAATTATTTATTTGGCATAGTTAGTTGATTAGGTTCAGCAGATTCTTCAGTCGTCGGAGAAGTGCGATTTCCCGCTGGTGATAACGAAGCTTCCATTGTCTTCTGCTTAAGATGGAAGCGGCAGTCTTTCACTGTTTGTGATTTATTCTTCATGTTGAGGATATTGATAGACCAAGACGTTGGGGTAGTATTGAAGGAGGAGATCTGCTTGTGTTGCAAGGGGGAGTCCTCAGCATTATCTTATTAACTCATTTAACAGTCAAGTTGGGTCAGATGGGAGGGTTACTTTAGGTTCAAACTTTACATACTGTTGCTGCTACCCCTATGCTTCCCTGTTTAGGGCATAATATGATATACTGTGGTGAATAAGGCTTCGCCTAAATTTTCAGTTGAGACTATTGTCTGCTATGCTTCTTCACATGAAATTAGTACAGCTACTAAGAGCTAGTTGTCCTTTCTCAACGTGTCTTCCCCTAACTTCCCACCTATGTTACTTATAGCTTCAACAGTGGGGCAGGGGGAGCAATGTACAGGAAAAAATATTTACTATGTTAATTTTATCCCAACACCTGAATACATTACATACAGTAAATACAGCAGGATCACGACCTCACATTGTCAGCAGGTAAGACAACAAGTCTAATAGATACTGATATGTATAGAAAATCACAAAAGTTTAACCACCATGATAAAGCAAAATGCTGAATGTTTTTTTTTAAATCTAATAAATAAAGTTTGTTTATTATTGTCTTTATTGACCCAGCAACTTATTTTTAATTTTCCAACTTTCTCTTACAAAGCATTTACAATGAAGGTGATTATTCCAACTATTTTAATAAGGTAAAACGTACAAATGTATGTTGATGATGTTATGAAGTTAAAACACGTTATAGGTATGAATGTAACCCATGGAAAGATTAAAATATTGGTAGAAGGTAAAAAAGCTGGCTTAGCAACCTTATATCCTTAGATTTTATATTTTCATTTTCTTATTAATAGGACGCCATTAATTCATGATACACTACAAGGTTTTCACAAATAACCCATAAAGACACACAGCATGAAAATCAGAGAAGCTGTCACGTGGCTTGTCATTTGAAAGCAATTGAGAAAGACAACCTATGCATATACAAAAATGACTGACATTATGACATTAGTTAGGTCTATGTGATGATAATCACATACTGATTATGAATTCCCAAACTATGTCATGCTTACTACACAGCTGTATAAGCATAAAGAACTATGTAAATCAGAAAGATACTCTGAAAACACTAAATGAACTCTGAATGAAAATTGTATTTTTAATTAAAAAATGTTTCATTCAGATAACTCTTCATCGGTTCATTGATCTTTAAAATCAAAACTTTTAAATATAACTGCAGGTAGTAAACATAAACATACCTTTTCAGGTAGATAACTGTCCAAGCTGGATGATGAGTTTTCAAACTTGTTTTGTTCATCATCTGAAAAAAGAAATTTAACAATTTTTAGCAAAAAACAAAACAAATTATGCTTACCTGATAATTTTATTTCCATTGTGGGGAGTAGAGTCCACAGCTTCATTCCTTACTTTTGGGAAATAAGAACCTGGCCACTAGGAGGAGGCAAAAAAAACCAGCCAAAGGCTTAAATACCACCCCCACTCCCCTCATTCTCCAGTTACTCTGCTGAGGGAACAAGGAACAGTAGGAGAAATATCAGGGTATAAATGGTGCCAAAAGATAAATTAAATTTAGGTCCGCCCACCGGAGTTACGGGTGAGAGCCGTTGACTCTCCACCCCACAATGGAAATAAAATTATCAGGTAAGCATAATTTAGGTTTTCCATCTAAAGGGGAAGAGAGTCCATGGCTTCATTCATTACTTTTGGGAAACATATACCCAAACTTTAGAGGACACTGAATGAAACCGGGAGGGCAAAAGGCGGACCCTAATCTGAGGGCACCACAGCCTGTAAAACCTTTCTCCCAAAAACAGCTTCCACCGAAGCAAAAACATCAAATTTGTAAAACTTTGTAAAACTGTGTAAGGAGGACCAAGTAGCCGCCTTACAAATCTGCTCCATAGATGCCTCATTCTTGAAGGCCCAAGACGAAGCCACAGCTCTAGTTAAATGAGCGGTGATCCTCTGAGGAAGCTTATGTCCCGCTGTCTCATAGGCCAAGCGAATCAAGCTCCTCAACCAAAACGACAAAAGTAGAAGAGGCCCTCAGCCCCTTGCACTTCCCGGAATACACCACAAAAAGAGATGTAGACTGTCTTAAATCCTTTGTAGCCTGAAGATAGAACTTTAAGGCCCGAACCACATCCAGATTATGAAGTAACCTCTCCTTAGAAGAAGAAGGGTTAGGACACAAAGAAGGAACAATTATTTCCTGATTGATGTTACCGTTAGACACCACCTTGGGGAAAAAAAAAAAACGGTGCGAAGAACAGCCTTATCCACATGAAAGACCAGATAAGGAGGCTCGAATTGCAAGGCAGCCAGCTCAGAAACTCTGCATGCCAACGCAATGGCCAACAGAAAGAGAACATTCCAGGACAGAATCTTAATGTCAATAGAATGCATAGGCTCAAACTGTACCCTCTGCAATACCTTAAGGACCAAGTTTAAGCTCCATGGGGGAGCAGACTGTCTAAAGACAGGCCCGATTCTAGACAGAGCCTGAACAACAGATTGGATGTCAGGAAGCTCAGCGAGTCTCCTGTGCAACAAGACTGATAAAGCTGAAATATGTCCCTTAAAGGAACTGGCGCCAAGATCCTTCTCCAAAACCTCTTGGAGAAAAGACAGAATCCTGGATACCTTCACCTTGTGCCAAGGATATCCGTGTTTCTCACACCAGGACAAGTAAGTTCTCCACACCTTATGATAGATGCGACGAGTGACTGGTTTTCTTGCCTGAACTAGAGAGTCAATCACACTTTCAGAAAAACCTGGGTAAGACTAAGAGTTCAATTTCCACGTAGTCAGCCTCAGAGAAACGAGATTTTGATGTTGAAAGGGACCCTGTTCCAGCAGGGTAACCTCCATGGCGGAGAGGATGGTATCCCACCAGATCCGCAAACCACGTCCTCTGCGGCCACGAAGGATCAATCAGGATGGCAGAAGCGCGCTCCAGCTTGATTTGTGCCACTACACGAGGTAGAAGTGGTAAAGGTGGAAAAATGTAAGCTAGGCTGAATCCCCAAGGCACCACTAAGGCATCAGCTCCGCCTGGGGATCACTCGACCTCGACCCGCATCGGGGTAGCTTGCAATTGAGTCTGGACGCCATGAGCTCTATCTCCGGCGTTCCCCATCTGAGACAAATCTCCGCTAACACTTCTGGGTGAAGAGACCATTTCCCCCGATGGAAGGATTGCCTGCTGAGAAAGTCTGCTTCTCAGTTGTCCACACCTAAAATGTGGATCGCTGAGAGCGAGCAACTGTGGGACTCCACCAACTCCAAAATCCAAGACACCTCCCTCATTGCTAGAGAGCGCCTCGTTTTCCCCCTGGTGGTTGTTGTAAGCCACCGAGTTAATGTTGTCGGTCTGGAATCTGATGAAGCCGAATGACCCAGGAGGCGGCCACGCCCTCAGAGCTTTGAAGATTGCTCGAAGTTCCAGAATATTTATGGGAAGGAGAGACTCCTCCAGAGTCCATTTTTCTTGTGACAATCAGGCACCCCAAACAGCTTTCCATCCTGTCAGACTTGCGTCCATTGTCACAATCTTACAGGACGGTCTCAGGAAGGATGTCTCCAGGGACAGATGCTCCGGATTGATCCACCAAGATAGGGAGTCCATGGTTCGAGCATCCATGGATATCCGCTGTGATATATCTGAATGATCGCCGTTCCACTGTCTCAACATGCACAATTGAAGAGGTCTGAGATGGAACCTGGTGAAAGGGATGACGTCTATGCTGGAAACCATGAGCCCAATCATCTCCATACACTGAGCCACCGAAGGGCTTGAGTAAGACTGAAGGGCAAGATAGGTGGACACAATCATCCTGTGTCGATCTGTGAGAAATATTTTCATGGACATTATCGTGCCCAGGAACTCCACCCTGTTGCTGGGAACCAGGGAACTCTTTCCCGAGTTGATCTTCCAACCGTGAGATTGGAGCAATAAAAGAAGAGCCCTCAAATGATCCTCTGCAAGGCTGAACAACGGCGCCTGGACTAGGATGTTGTTCAAATAGGGCGCCACAGCAGTGCCCCTGGATCTGGCCACTGCAAGAAGCACCCCCAGAACCTTTGAGAAGACTCTCGGGCCATCGCCAGGCCGAAAGGAAGGGCTACAAACTGGAAGTGTTGGTCCAGAAACGCAAATCTTAAACTTGAAGTGGTCCCTGTGAATTGGAACATGAAGGTAAGCATCCTTCAAGTCTATTGTCGTCATGAACTGTCCCTCTTGAACTAGGGGCAGAATAGATCTGATCATTTCCATTTTGAACAATGGAACAGCCAGAAACTTGTTTAAACACTTTAGGTCCAGAATTGGGCAGAACGTGCCCTCCTTCTTTGGAACCACAAAGAGATATGAATAGTACCCTAGACCCCTTTCTGCTCGGGGTACTGGTACGATAACACCAAGAGAGGAGAGATCCCTCACACAATCTAGAAAGGCCTCTCTCCTTTCCGGTCTTGAAGACAGGTTTGACAGGAGGAATCTGCACCTGGGCGGATGGGATCTGAACCCTATCCTGTAACCCTGGGATAAAACCTCCAGAACCCTGGGATAAAACCTCCAGAACCCAAGGGTCCTGAACGTCCTGCAACTAGGCTTCAGAGAAGAGAGACAATCTGCCCCCTACCTGGTCTGGAGACGGGTCGGGGGCCACCCATTCATGCCGATTTAGTCTCGGCGTGCTTCTTTTTCTGCTTGGACTTGTTCCAAGACTGAGCAGGCTTCCAAGTTCCCTTGGGATGATCCGCTTTTGCAGCGGGCTGCTGGCACTGGGCCTTGTCCGCGCGAAAGGGTCGAAAAGTAGATCTCTTAGACTTCGCCTTCTTATCCTGCAGTAGAAAATCTCCCTTGCCTCCCGTAATCGTGGATATGATCAAATCCAATCCTGGACCGAACTGAATCTTTCCTTGAAAAGGAAGGGACAACAGCCTCAACTTAGAGGTCATGTCCGCAGACCAAGACAGAGCCCTGTGAGCTAAAACTGAAAATCCTGAAACCTTTGCGTTCAGGCGAATAATTTGCATATTGGCATCGCAAATGAAAGAATTGGTGACCTTCAACGCCTTAATCTTCTCCTGTATCTCGTTGATGGAAGTCTCCCTCGCAACCATATCACACGGGGATTCACACCAATATGTAGCAGCTCCGGGAACTGCGGCTACAGCCGCTGCCGGTTGAAAAACAATCCCTGTGTGTTGAAACATTTTCCTTAACATGTTTTCCAACTTCTTATCCATGGGCTCTTTAAATGACGAACTATCCTTGAGAAGATAGTAGTCCGCTTCGCGAGCGTAGAGATGGCACCATCCACCTTAGGGACAGTCCCCCACAGCTCGAGCAGAAAGTCTGGAACGGGGAACAGTTTCTTAAAGGAAGAAGAAGGGGAAAAGGAAGAACCTAATCACTCCCATTCATTCCTAATATTAGCCATCTTAACAGGGACCGGGAAGGTCTGAGGCACCACCCTGCCCTTGTATACCTTATCAAGCTTAAGAATCAAAGGTTGCTCAGGAAGCTTCGGTTCCAGAACCTCCAGAGTAGCAAGCACTTGCTTCAGCAAAAAGCACAAATTCTCCATCCTAAACCTAAAGTAAGGTTCCTCCGCAGCCGGAGGATGAGATAACATGGACTCCGACCCAGAAGAAGCCTCCTCCGAAGAGTCGAAGTGGGCCTCATTGTTGTATAACGCCTCTGATATTTCCATAGGCGTATACAACCCCTGGGCCATGATAAGCCCTACAATTGTCGCTTAGCAGAACATGGTAAGACAAGGATCACTTTCGATACCGACGTTTGCAGTTGATCAGCAAAATCTGACGGCCAACGAATCTCTGCCATAGGAGTAATGGTTGGACCCTGGGGTGCCGCATGTGCACTCGAAGATGAAAGCAGGGAACGCACCTCCCAGGACAGGGAGCCCTCAGAGGTGGACAGCTCAGTAGTACTAGACATCCCTTTAGTTTTAGATGTCGCAACTTTATCAAGGCAAGTGGAACATAGTTGAGTTACAAGAACCTCCTCGCAATAAACACAGGAATGAGACTTTGTTAAAGAGGGAGTACCCTCTAACGCATCAGAGTCCTCCATAGCTTACGCTTTTATTATGGACTAGACTAGCTTAAAAACCAGGCACCTTTATACTCCAATGGACGGGGCACTCACCACCTCCTATGACCCAACTACAGAAACTGCTTCGTCTCCTATGCCGCTGATCAACAGAGGAAGTGAATATTCACACCCGGTAATCTGGGATGCCTCGCAGGACTGCCCCTGCACTAAGGAGAAAACGCACCAAAATTGGCCGCACAAAGTTTACCGGAAGTCAACCTGATGTTTCACCATTGCCAGAGCCACATTGCACACACTAACACAATAAACAATATTATGTATAAAAAAATCCCTGTTCAATAATCCCCTCTCTAGGAATATTAACCCTTGATTCCATAAGATAAAAGGCGCCACACTGTGACCCTGTCTTCTGTGTTATCATTATTAAACGATCTTACCAGAATCAACGCCGTGGAACGGGAACGCGGCCCTTAAAGTGTGACAGTCAGAAGCATCACTCGACATGGACTTGAGTGCAGGAAGCAGGCAGTAAAGCTTGTCAACGCTGATTGCTTGTGGAGCTGTTAATAGGAGTCGGGATGGTTTCCCAAAAAGACTCTCCCTGCATCTCCAGACTCCAACTTTCATCCAGGCACTCACTAAGAGGCTGACAGGACTACTTAAAACTCCAGTCCCATTCCAAAGAGTACTACCCTCCATAAGACTACTCCGAATCTTCAGCACTTCTCTGCCATCCTCCTTTGATGAAAGGCAAAGAATGACTGTGGGATGAGGGGAGTGGGGAAGGTATTTAAGCCTTTGGCTGGGGTGTCTTTGCTTCCTCCTTGTGGCCAGGTTCTTATTTCCCAAAAGTAATGCATGAAGCTGTGGACTCTCCTCCCCTTTAGATGGAAATATTCAGTAGTACAATTCATTTTTTTTGTTATATAAATTAACATTTTCTACAGGATAAAAATGCAAAACACAAAAAACAGAATTTATGCTTACCTGATAAATTACTTTCTCCAACGGTGTGTCCGGTCCACGGCGTCATCCATTACTTGTGGGAAATGTTCTCCCCCACAGGGAAAGGCAAGGAGAGCACACAGCAAGAGCTGTCCATATAGCTCCCCCTCTGGCTCCGCCCCCCAGTCATTCGACCGACGGTTAGAAGAAAAAGGAGAAACTATAGGGTGACGTGGTGACTGTAGTGTATAAAGAAAAAAATGTTCAACCTGATTAAAAAAACCAGGGCGGGCCGTGGACCGGACACACCGTTGGAGAAAGTAATTTATCAGGTAAGCATAAATTCTGTTTTCTCCAACATTGGTGTGTCCGGTCCACGGCGTCATCCATTACTTGTGGGAACCCATACCAAAGCTTTAGGACACGGATGAAGGGAGGGAGCAAATCAGGTTACCTAAACAGAAGGCACCACGGCTTGCAAAACCTTTCTCCCAAAAACAGCCTCCGAAAAAGCAAAAATATCAAATTTGTAGAATTTGGCAAAAGTGTGCAGAGAAGACCAAGTCGCTGCCTTACATATCTGGTCAACAGAAGCCTCGTTCTTATAGGCCCATGTGGAAGCCAAAGCCCTAGTAGAGTGAGCTGTGATACGGTCAGGAGGCTGCCGTCCGGCAGTCTCATAAGCCAAGCAGATAATGCTTTTCAGCCAGAAAGAGAGAGAGGTAGCAGTAGCTTTTTGACCTCTCCTCTTACCAGAGTAAACGACAAACAAGGATGAGGTTTGTCTAAAATCTTTTGTTGCTTCTAAATAGAACTTTAAAGCACGAACATCATCTAAATTGTGTAATAAACGTTCCTTCTTTGAAACTGGATTCGGACACAAAGAAGGAACAACTATTTCCTGGTTGATGTTCTCGTTGGAAACAACTTTTGGAAGAAAACCAGGCTTAGTACGCAAAACAACCTTATCTGAATGGAACACCAGATAGGGTGGATCACACTGCAAAGCAGATAATTCAGAAACTCTTCAAGCAGAAGAAATAGCAAACAAAAACAGAACTTTCCAAGATAGTAACTTAATATCTATGGAATGTAAAGGTTCAAACGGAACCCCTTGAAGAACTGAAAGAACTAAATTTAAACTCCAAGGAGGAGTCATGGGTCTGTAAACAGGCTTGATTCTAACCAAAGCCTGAACAAAAGCTTGTACATCTGGCAAAGCTGCCAGTCGTTTGTGCAACAAGACGGATAATGCAGAAATCTGTCCTTTTAGAGAACTAGCTGACAATCCTTTATCCAAACCTTCTTGGAGAAAGGAGAGAATCTTTGGAATTTTAATCTTACTCCAGGAGAATCCTTTGGATTCACACCAACAGATATATTTTTTCCATATTTTATGGTAAATCCTTCTAGTCACAGGTTTTCTGGCTTGGACCAGAGTATCAATCACAGAATTTGAAAACCCACGCTTGGATAAAATCAAGCGTTCAATTTCCAAGCAGTCAGCTGCAGAGAAATTAGATTGGGATGTTCGAATGGACCTTGTACTAGAAGGTCCTGCCTCAAAGGTAGCTTCCATGGTGGAGCCGATGACATATTCACCAGGTCTGCATACCAAGTCCTGCGTGGCCACGCAGGAGCTATCAGAATCACTGAGGCCTTCTCCTGTTTGATCCTGGCTATGAGCCTGGGGAGGAGAGGAAACGGTGGAAACACATATGCTAGGTTGAACGACCAAGGCGCCACTAATGCATCCACTAGAGTCGCCTTGGGATCCCTGGATCTGGACCCGTAGCAAGGAATCTTGAAGTTCTGACGGGACGCCATTAGATCCATGTCTGGAATGCCCCATAATTGGGTTAACTGAGCAAAGACCTCCGGATGGAGTTCCCTCTCCCCCGGATGGAAAGTCTGACGACTCAAATAGTCTGCCTCCCAGTTGTCTACTCCTGGGATGTGAATAGCAGATAGATGGCAGGAGTGATTCTCTGCCCATTGGATTATCTTGGTTACTTCCTTCATCGCTAGGGAACTCTTTGTTCCCCCCTGATGATTGATGTACGCAACAGTCCTTATGTTGTCCGACTGAAATCTTATGAACCTGGCTTCCGCTAGCTGAGGCCAAGCCAGGAGCGCATTGAATATAGCTCTTAGTTCCAAAATGTTTATCGGGAGAAGCAACTCTTCCCGCGACCATAGGCCCTGAGCTTTCAGAGAGTCCCAGACCGCGCCCCACCCCAAGAGGCTGGCGTCGGTCGTGACGATGACCCACTCCGGTCTGCGGAAACTCATTCCCTGAGACAGGTGATCCTGGGTCAACCACCAGAGAAGTGAGTCCCTGGTTACCTGGTCTACTTGAATTTGGGGAGACAAGTCTGTATAGTCCCCATTCCACTGATTGAGCATGCACAGCTGTAATGGCCTTAGATGAATTCGAGCAAAAGGAACCACATCCATTGCTGCGACCATTAGTCCTATTACTTCCATGCATTGAGCTATGGAGGGTTGAGGAATAGAGTGAAGAACTCGACAAGCTTTTAGAAGCTTTGTCTTTCTGACGTCTGTGAGAAAGATCTTCATTTCCACAGAATCTATTATTGTTCCCAGAAAAGGAAGCCTTGTGGACGGTGACAGTGAACTTTTTGCTATGTTCACTTTCCACCCGTGAGATCTGAGAAAAGCCAACACAATGTCTGTATGAGCCCTCGCTTTGGAAAGAGACGACGCTTGGATTAGGATGTCGTCTAGATAAGGTGCTACAGCGATGCCCCTCGGTCTTAGGACCGCTAGAAGGGACCCTAGCACCTTTGTGAAAATTCTGGGAGCGGTGGCTAAACCGAATGGAAGAGCCACAAACTGGTAATGTTTGTCCAGAAAGGCGAACCTCAGGAACTGATGATGAGATTTGTGGATTGGGATATGCAGATACGCATCCTTCAGATCCACGGTAGTCAAAAATTGACCCTGCTGGATTGTTGGTAAGATTGTCCGAATGGTTTCCATCTTGAAGGATGGAACTCTGAGGAACTTGTTTAATATCTTTAAATCCAGAATTGGCCTGAAAGTTCCCTCTTTTTTGGGAACCACAAACAGGTTTGAGTAAAACCCTAGACCTTGTTCCCCGGAGGGGACTGGGTTTATCACTCCCATCTTTGATAGGTCTCTTACACAATGTAAGAATGCCTGTTTCTTTATCTGGTCTGAAGATAAGCGAGACAGGTGGAACCTTCCCTTTGGAGGAAGTCCCTTGAATTCTAACAGGTATCCCTTGGAAACTATCTCTAGTGCCCAGGGATCCAGAACAACTCTTGCCCAAGCCCGAGCAAAGAGAGATAGTCTGCCCCCTACCAGATCCGGTCCCGGATCGGGGGCTACCCCTTCATGCTGTCTTGGTAGCAGCAGCAGGTTTCTTGGTTTGTTTACCCTTGCTCCAGCCTTGCATGGGCTTCCAAGCGGGTTTGGGCTGGGCCGCGTTACCTTCTTGTCTAGCGGCAGTGGAGTTATTAGCCGGTCCGTTCCTGAAATTGCGAAAGGAACGAAAATTAGACTTGTTCTTAGCCTTAAAAGGCCTATCCTGTGGGAGGGCATGGCCCTTACCCCCAGTGATGTCTGAAATAATTTCCTTCAATTCCGGCCCAAAAAGGGTCTTACCCTTGAAAGGAATATTCAGTAACTTAGTCTTGGACGACACGTCTGCCGACCAGGATTTTAGCCAAAGCGCCCTCCGCGCTACTATAGCAAAACCTGAGTTTTTCGCCGCCAATTTCGTTATTTGAAAGGCGGCATCCAATATAAAGGAATTAGCTAACTTTAATGCGTGAATTCTGTCCATGACTTCTTCATAGGAAGTCTCTTTCTGGAGCGACCTTTCTAGTTCCTCGAACCAAAAGGACGCCGCTGAAGTGACAGTAATAACACACGTAGCTGGTTGAAGGATGAACCCTTGCTGAATAAAAATCTTTTTAAGCAATCCTTCCAATTTTTTATCCATAGGATCTTTGAAAGCACAGCTGTCCTCTATAGGAATAGTTGTGCGCTTCGCTAGTGTTGAAACAGCTTCCTCAACCTTCGGGACCGTTTGCCATGCGTCCCTTCTAGGGTCTACTATGGGAAACATTTTCTTAAATATAGGAGGTGGGGCAAAGGGTACACCTGGCTTCTCCCACTCCTTTTCCACTATGTTCGCTACCCTCTTAGGTATTGGAAAAGCGTCGTCGTGCACTGGGACCTCTAAAAATTTGTCCAATTTGCACAACTTCTCTGGTACTACCATGGAATCACAGTCATCCAGAGTAGCTAATACCTCCTTAAGCAAAGCGCGGAGATGTTCTAGCTTAAACTTAAATGCCACTAGATCAGGTTCTGCCTGTTCAGAAATTTTTCCTGAGTCTGAAATTTCACCCTCAGACAGCCCTTCCCTCACAGCCAATTCCGATTGATGTGAGGGTAAAATAGATAAGGCATCGTCAGCGTCTGATTGTTCAGTTTTAAATACAGATAAAAAGGATGAACAATCACGCTTTTTCTGAAAAACTGGCAGTTTGGATAAAAGATTTGCTATAGAATTATCCACTACTGCTGATAATTGTTGCATAGAAATAAGCACTGGCGCGCTAGGTGTCGCCTGCGCGGGCAAAGCTGGTGTAGACACAGAAGGAGAGGATGTAGAGCTATCCCCACTACCTTCATTAGATAAATCATCTTGGGCAACATTATGAAAAATAACAGAGCTGTCCTGATTTTGTTTGGACGCTATGGCGCAATTATCACAAACACTCAAAGGGGGAACCACATTTGTCTCTATACACACAGAACATAGGTTATCTGATGGAACAGACATGTTAAACAGATTTAGGCAGGCAAACAATGCAATAAAAACGATTTTAAACAAAAACGTTACAGTCTCTTTAAATAATAAAATGACACATTTATTTCTGAATGTTCAAAAAACTATGAAGGCAATATCCGATTTTTCTGAAATTTGGACCCCAGTGTCTTAATGCTTAGAAAGTATTGCACAGCAAATATGGAGACTCTAGCTCTTAAAACAAGCAAACCGGAGCTAATTGTTGGATTTAACCGTTTTTACACACCACAATCCCAGCTACAGCCTTGCTGCAGCTTTTTACCTTCCTTAGGGGTCACCATTCACAGAAAAAAGCCTTTTGGAGTCACTTTCTGAACCACAGGACCCTCTCACATGAATCTGCATGCACTGCCTTGAAATTCAACTGCACAGCTGAAGTGCCAAAATGAGGCTTCCTCCCTCAGCACACTAGAGTGAAGGGGCCTTCCTGACTAGATTTAGGTGTCTAAAAGAAGCCAGATCAATAAAAAACGTTCCCAAGTGTATGTGAGCTTATAAAATATTTCAAATGGTATAATATTGTAATAAAAACCAATCGATTTAGCCCCTAACAGTGTCTACCAGCATAAAAAACAAAAAGGGGAAGCCTGTTATCTTTTTTGCTGAGGTGAAAGAAAAATGGCTTACCGTTTCCCCTGAGGGGAAAAATGACTGTCATCTAGCATTAGCCTGTGTTGTTAGAAGGAGACTAGTCATACCTGAAGCAGATGAGACTGCAAACTGTTACCCCCAACTGAAGTTCTCTTGTTTCAACAGTCCTGCGTGGTAACAGTAATGGATTTTAGTTACTTGTGCTAAAATCATAGCCCTCTTAAACAGAAATCTTCATCACTTTTCTGTTATAGAGTAAATAGTACAAGCCAGCACTATTTTAAAATAACAAACTCTTGATAGAAGAATAAAAAACTACAACTTACACCACAAACTCCTCGCCATCCCCGTGGTAGATGCTACTTGTTCAGAGCGGCAAGGAGAATGACTGGGGGGCGGAGCCAGAGGGGGAGCTATATGGACAGCTCTTGCTGTGTGCTCTCCTTGCCTTTCCCTGTGGGGGAGAACATTTCCCATAAGTAATGGATGATGCCGTGGACCGGACACACCAATGTTGGAGAAATATCCATTTCTTGGCTCAAATTCTTAGATTAATACTCGCTAATGAGTGACCCTGTCCCTGAGGGGAATGGATAGAAAAACAAAATTTATGCTTACCCAATAAATTTATTTCTCTTGTGGTGTATCCAGTCCACGGGTTCATCCATTACTTGTGGGATATTCTCCTTCCCAACAGGAAGTTGCAAAGAGGACACCCACAGCAGAGCTGTCTATATAGCTCCTCCCCTAACCCCCACCGCCAGTCATTCGACGAAGACAAGTAAGAAAAAGGAGAAACTATAGGGTGCAGTGGTGACTGTAGTTTTAATAAATAAAAACACCTGCCTTAAAGTGACAGGGCGGGCCGTGGACTGGATACACCACAAGAGAAAGAAATTTATCAGGTAAGCATAAATTTTGTTTTCTCTTGTAAGGTGTATCCAGTCCACGGGTTCATCCATTACTTGTGGGATACCAATACCAAAGCTTTAGGACACGGATGAAGGGAGAGACAAGGCAGGAACTTAAACGGAAGGCACCACTGCCTGCAAGACCTTTCTCCCAAAAATAGCCTCCGAGGAAGCAAAAGTATCAAATTTGTAGAATTTAGAAAAAGTATGAAGCGAAGACCAAGTCGCCGCCTTACAAATCTGTTCAACAGAGGCCTCATGTTTAAAAGCCCAAGTGGAAGCTACCGCTCTAGTAGAATGAGCTGTAATTCTTTCAGGAGGCTGCAGGCCAGCAGTCTCATAAGCTAACCAGATTATGCTTCTCAGCCAAAAAGAAAGAGAAGTTGCTGAAGCCTTTTGGCCTCTCCTCCTCCCAGAGTAGACAACAAACAATGCAGATGTTTGACGAAAATCCTTAGTAGCTTGTAAATAAAACTTTAAAGCACGAACCAAGTCAAGATTGTGTAACAGACGTTCCTTCTTTGAAGAAGGATTAGGACACAGTGATGGAACAACAATTTCCTGATTGATATTCTTATTAGATACTACCTTAGGAAGAAACCCAGGTTTGGTACGCAAAACTACCTTATCGGCATGGAAGATCAGATAAGGGGAATCACACTGAAAGGCAGATAGCTCAGAAACTCTTCGAGCCAAAGAGATAGCTACTAAGAACAGAACTTTCCAAGATAAAAGCTTGATATCTATAGAATGCAAAGGTTCAAACGGAACCCCTTGAAGAACTTTAAGAACTAAATTTAAACTCCATGGCAGAGCAACAGGTTTAAACACAGGCTTGATTCTAACTTAAGCCTGACAAAAGGCCTGAACGTCTGGAACATCTGCCAGACGCTTGTGCAAAAGAATAGACAGAGCAGAGATCTGTCCCTTTAAGGAACTAGCTGATAATCCCTTTTCCAATCCTTCTTGGAGAAAAGATAAAATCCTAGGAATCCTGACCTTACTCCATGAGTAACCCTTGGATTCACACCAATGAAGATATTTACACCATATCTTATGATAGATTTTCCTGGTGACAGGCTTTCGAGCCTGAATCAAGGTATCAATGACCGACTCGGAGAAACCACGCTTTGATAAAATCAAGCGTTCAATCTCCAAGCAGTCAGACGCAGAGAAATTAGATTTGGATGTTTGAATGGACCTTGGAGTAGAAGGTCCTGCCTCAGCGGCAGAGTCCATGGTGGAAAGGATGACATGTCAACCAGATCTGCATACCAAGTCCTGCGTGGCCACGCAGGTGCTATCAAAATCACTGAAGCTCTCTCCTGCTTGATCTTGGCAATCAGAAGAGGGAGGAGAGGAAATGGTGGAAACACATAAGCCAGGCTGAAGGACCAAGGCACTGCTAGAGCATCTATCAGTGCTGCCTGGGGATCCCTTGACCTGGACCCGTAACAGGGAAGCTTGGCGTTCTGACGAGACGCCATCAGATCCAGTTCTGGTTTGCCCCATAGTTGAATCAGCTGGGGCGAAGACAAGTAAGAAAAAGGAGAAACTATAGGGTGCAGTGGTGACTGTAGTTTTAATAAATAAAAACACCTGCCTTAAAGTGACAGGGCGGGCCGTGGACTGGATACACCACAAGAGAAAGAAATTTATCAGGTAAGCATAAATTTTGTTTTCTCTTGTAAGGTGTATCCAGTCCACGGGTTCATCCATTACTTGTGGGATACCAATACCAAAGCTTTAGGACAAGGATGAAGGGAGAGACAAGGAAGGAACTTAAACGGAAGGCACCACTGCCTGCAAGACCTTTCTCCCAAAAATAGCCTCCGAGGAAGCAAAAGTATCAAATTTGTAGAATTTAGAAAAAGTATGAAGCGAAGACCAAGTCGCCGCCTTACAAATCTGTTCAACAGAGGCCTCATGTTTAAAAGCCCAAGTGGAAGCTACCACTCTAGTAGAATGAGCTGTAATTCTTTCAGGAGGCTGCAGGCCAGCAGTCTCATAAGCTAACCAGATTATGCTTCTCAGCCAAAAAGAAAGAGAAGTTGCTGAAGCCTTTTGGCCTCTCCTCCTCCCAGAGTAGACAACAAACAATGCAGATGTTTGACGAAAATCCTTAGTAGCTTGTAAATAAAACTTTAAAGCACGAACCAAGTCAAGATTGTGTAATAGACGTTCCTTCTTTGAAGAAGGATTAGGACACAGTGATGGAACAACAATTTCCTGATTGATATTCTTATTAGATACTACCTTAGGAAGAAACCCAGGTTTGGTACGCAAAACTACCTTATCGGCATGGAAGATCAGATAAGGGGAATCACACTGAAAGGCAGATAGCTCAGAAACTCTTCGAGCCAAAGAGATAGCTACTAAGAACAGAACTTTCCAAGATAAAAGCTTGATATCTATAGAATGCAAAGGTTCAAACGGAACCCCTTGAAGAACTTTAAGAACTAAATTTAAACTCCATGGCGGAGCAACAGGTTTAAACACAGGCTTGATTCTAACTAAAGCCTGACAAAAGGCCTGAACGTCTGGAACATCTGCCAGACGCTTGTGCAAAAGAATAGACAGAGCAGAGATCTGTCCCTTTAAGGAACTAGCTGATAATCCCTTTTCCAATCCTTCTTGGAGAAAAGATAAAATCCTAGGAATCCTGACCTTACTCCATGAGTAACCCTTGGATTTACACCAATGAAGATATTTACACCATATCTTATGATAGATTTTCCTGGTGACAGGCTTTCGAGCCTGAATCAAGGTATCAATGACCGACTCGGAGAAACCACGCTTTGATAAAATCAAGCGTTCAATCTCCAAGCAGTCAGACGCAGAGAAATTAGATTTGGATGTTTGAATGGACCTTGGAGTAGAAGGTCCTGCCTCAGCGGCAGAGTCCATGGTGGAAAGGATGACATGTCAACCAGATCTGCATACCAAGTCCTGCGTGGCCACGCAGGTGCTATCAAAATCACTGAAGCTCTCTCCTGCTTGATCTTGGCAATCAGACGAGGGAGGAGAGGAAATGGTGGAAACACATAAGCCAGGCTGAAGGACCAAGGCACTGCTAGAGCATCTATCAGTGCTGCCTGGGGATCCCTTGACCTGGACCCGTAACAGGGAAGCTTGGCGTTCTGACGAGACGCCATCAGATCCAGTTCTGGTTTGCCCCATAGTTGAATCAGCTGGGCAAATACTTCCGGATGGAGTTCCCACTCCCCCGGATGAAAAGTCTGCCGACTTAGAAAGTACGCCTCCCAGTTCTCTACTCCTGGGATATGGATAGCTGAGAGATGGCAAGAGTGAACCTCTGCCCATAGAACTATCTTCTAAACCTCCATCATTGCCAGGGGGCTCCTTGTTCCCCCCTGATGGTTGATATAGGCTACAGTCGTGATATTGTCCAACTGAAATCTGATGAATCTGACCGCAGCTAGCTGAGGCCAAGCCTGAAGAGCATTGAATATCGCTCTGAGTTCCAGAATGTTTATCAGAAGAAGGGCTTCCTCCTGAGTCGACGAACCCTGAGCCTTCAGGGAGTTCCAGACTGCGCCCCAGCCCAGAAGGCTGGCATCTGTCGTCACTATAGTCCACTCTGGCCTGCGGAAACTCATTCCCCTGGACAGATGGACCCGAGATAACCACCAGAGAAGAAAATCCCTGGTCTCTTAATCCAGATTTAACAGAGGAGACAAATCTGTGTAGTCCCCATTCCACTGGTTGAGCATGCAAAGTTGCAGTGGTCTGAGATGTAGGCGGGCAAATGGAACTATGTCCATTGCCGCTACCATTAGGCCGATCATTTCCATACACTGAGCCACTGACGGCCGAGAAGTGGAATGAAGAACACGGCAGGAAGTTAGAAGCTTTGATATCCTGACCTCTGTCAGAAAAATTTTCATTTCTACTGAATCTATCAGAGTTCCTAGGAAGGAAACTCTTGTGAGAGGAGAGAGAGAACTCTTTTCTCTGTTCACTTTCCACCAGTGAGACCTCAGAAAGGCCAGAACAATGTCCGTATGGGACTTGGCAATTTGAAAAGTCGACGCCTGGATAAGAATGTCGTCTAGGTAAGGAGCCACCGCTATGCCCCGCGGCCTTAGAACCGCCAGAAGGGACCCTAGAACCTTCGTAAAGACTCTTGGCGCCGTGGCTAACCCGAAGGGAAGAGCCACAAACTGGTAATGCCTGTCATAGGGAGGATGGTTCGGATTGTCTCCATCTTGAAAGATGGGACCCTGAGAAATTTGTTTAGGATCTTGAGATCCAAGATTGGTCTGAAAGTTCCCTCTTTTTTGGGAACTATAAACAGGTTTGAATAGAAACCCTGCCCCTGTTCCTCTCTTGGAACTGGGTGGATCACTCCCATAACCAGTAGGTCTTGAACGCAACGTAAGAATGCCTCTCTCTTTATCTGGTTTGCAGATAGTTGTGAGAGATGAAATCTCCCCTTTGGAGTTGAACCTTTGAATTCCAGAAGATATCCCTGGGAAACAATCTCCAGTGCCCAGGGATCCTGGACGTCTCTTGCCCAAGCCTGGACGAAGAGAGAAAGTCTGCCCCCGACTAGATCCGGTCCCGGATCGGGGGCTACTCCTTCATGCTGTTTTAGAGGCAGCAGCAGGTTTTTTGGCCTGCTTCTCTTTGTTCCAAGTCTGATTAGGTCTCCAGACTGGTTTGGACTGGGTGAAATTGACCTCTTGTTTTGCATTAGAGGAAGCCGAAGCTGCGCCACCCTTGAAGTTTCGAAAGGAACGAAAATTATTCTGTTTGGTCCTTAATTTATTGGACCTATCCTGAGGAAGGGCGTGACCTTTTCCTCCGGTAATGTCAGAGATGATCTCCTTCAGGCCAGGCCCGAATAGGGTCTGTCCTTTGAAGGGGATGTTAAGAAGCTTAGACTTTGAAGTAACGTCTGCTGACCAGGACTTAAGCCATAGCGCCCTACGCGCCAGAATGGCAAAACCTGAATTCTTAGCCGTTAGTTTGGTTAAATGAAAAACGGTGTCAGAAATAAAGGAATTAGCTAACTTAAGAGCTTTAATCCTGTCTAAGATATCTCCACCTCTAGAGCCTCCTCAAGAGACTCGAACCAAAAAGCCGCTGCAGCAGTAACTGGAGCAATGCATGCAAGAGGCTGGAGAATAAAACCTTGATGAAAAAAAAATGTTCTTAAGGAGACCCTCCAATTTTTTATCCATAGGATCTAGGAAAGCGCAACTGTCCTCGACAGGGATAGTTGTACGCTTAGCTAGGGTAGAAACAGCTCCCTCCACCTTAGGGACCGTCTGCCACGAGTCCCGTATGGCGACATCTATGGGAAACATCTTTTTAAAAGCAGGAGGGGGATAGAATGGCACACCTGGTCTATCCCATTCCTTAGTAATAATTTCCGAAAACCTCTTAGGGACTGGAAAAACATCAGTGTAAACAGGCACTGCAAAGTATTTGTCCATCTTACACAATTTCTCTGGAACTACAATGGGGTCACAGTCATCCAGAGTCGCTAAAACCTCCCTGAGCAATAAGCGGAGGTGTTCGAGCTTAAATTTAAACACTGTCATTTCAGAATCGGACTGAAGTAAAGCCTGCCCTGAATCTGAAATGTCACCCACAGATAGAAACTCCCCTGCACCGGCTTCTGAACCTAGCGAGGGTATATCGGACACAGCTATTAAAGCGTCAGAAAGCTCTGTATTTGTTCTAGCCCCAGAGCTGTCCCGCTTTCCTTGTAACCCTGGCAGTTTGGACAATACCTCTTTGAGGGTAGAATTCATAACTGCTTCCATGTCCTGCAAGGTAAAAGAATTAGACGCGCTAGATGTACTTGGCGTCATTTGGGCGGGAGTTATAGGTTCTGACACATGGGGAGAGCTAGATGGCATAACCTCCCTTTTTTCAGTCTGAGAATTCTCTGGTGATAAATCTTTAAAAGCCATAATATGGTCTTTATAGTTTATAGATACTTCAGTACATTTGGTACACATTCTAAGAGGGGGTTCCACAATGGCTTCTAAACATATTGAACAAGGAGTTTCCTCTATGTCAGACATGTTTAACAAACTAGTAATGACCCCAGCAAGCTTGGAAAACACTTTAATAAATGTGAAACAGCAATTAAACAAAAACGGTACTGTGCCTTTAAGAGAAAAAACTAGAACTTAAACTGCAAAACAGTGTTAAAATGTAGTAAAGACTTCAAAATTTTTACAGTGTGAGTAAGGGACTAAAGCAACATTGCACCCACTTGCAAATGGATGATTAACCCTTTAGCCCCCAAACCGGATTTAAAAAACTTCAACCACCGGTAAAAGACAGTTAAGCACCTTGCCACAGCTCTGCTGTGGCTCCTACCTGCCCTCAAACAGGATTAGGGAAGAAATAAGTCCTCTATAGTGGTCCTCAGATGCCAGAGGACCCCTCTAGGGAAGCTGGATGTCTCAGTCTGCAAGAAACTGCGCAACTACAGCGCGAAAATAGGCCCCTCCCACCATGTACTCGATGTCAGAGGGGCCTTAAGGAAATACTCCTAGGAGTATCTGACTATGCCATGTGGAAAACTAGGCCCCAACTAAAGACTTATCACCCTCAGAGAAAAAACGTCCCATTTATTGCAATATGTAAACGTTTTGTCACTAATTAATATGAGTATTAACATGAGTATTACCCCATTTTGTAAGCATGATCCCAGTCTTTGCAAAATCACAAGATTCTGTCAGCATTTTCTAGAACTTATCCTTTCTCTAGAAATAAAAGTACTGAACATACCTCAAAGCAGGTAATCTGCAGACCGTTCCCCCAACTGAAGTTATCCCATACTCTTCAGTTATCTGTGAGAACAGCAATGGACCTTAGTTACAAACCGCTAAGATCATCAACCTCCAGGCAGAAGTCTTCTTCTAATTTCTGCCTGAGAGTAAAACAGTACAACGCCGGTACCGTTTAAAAATAACAAACTCTTGATTGAAGGCAAAACTACACTAAGTCACCACATATCTCTTTATACTTCCTATCTTGTCGAGAGTTGCAAAGAGAATGACTGGAGGTGGGGGTTAGGGGAGGAGCTATATAGACAGCTGTGCTGTGGGTGTACTCTTTGCAACTTCCTGTTGGGAAGGAGAATATCCCACAAGTAAGGGATGAACCCGTGGACTGGATACACCTTACAAGAGAAATAACCACTCCCCTTTTATCATTTTAAATGTGCCTAGACCACTTAATTCTTAGTGAATGTCAAAAAAACAATGGATAATAAAGGGATCATATGCATTAGATTTTATAGTAATATGCACATTGGAAGCAACCATGATTCTGGCATCAACAATATTAACATTTGAATTGCAGTTTCAGAATTCGTAAACACACTTCTGACAAATTCATATAACATGGAAATAACTTACCAATTGTCAGTGTGAATGAATAACTTCCCCTACTGCATATCCATTAGTGAGCTGCATCATGGATGGTTTATTTGTAACCCCTCCTCTAAAGACGTGATAACGAGAGTTGAAGCTAACAGCCCTTAGGAAGTTATTTGTTCACACTGACAATTGGTTATTTCCATGTTATATGAATTTGTCAGAAGTGTGTTTAAGAATTCTGAAGCTGCAATTCGAATGTTAATATTGTTGATGCCAGAATCATGGTTGCTTACAAGGTGCATATTACTATACAACCATCACCATAGATCCTACACATGACATTATGTATACTAGAGGCATTAATGCATTAACAATATAATAACACAACACTCTATTATACACTGTATGCTCACAATATTTGATTCTATATGCTGTTTTTGAATCTAGTTCACATGTTGTTTGTTTTTAGTTGTTACTATAGCAACAGGTTTGACCTTTTTTTTCAAACTGTAGGTGGGGTTTGTAATATTTAATGCTCACTTTCACTTTTGCTTGTATATGTATGTGTATATATATATATATATATATATATATATATATATATATATATATATACATATACACATACATATACATATACACATACACACACACACACACACACAGTAGATGTGCCGATCGGAACCCATGGTGCACTGTTGGTCCTTAGTGGAACCTGCTGCTCCTCCAATCAACAGTGCTAGTCGCTTGATTCAGATGTGCAACTAGCACTGCTAACTGGAGAAGCAGCAGGTTCTGCTTGGGAACAGCAGTGCACTGTGGTCCCAAGCGCCACATCTACTGTTTGTTTAATCAGTTTGCGGGGGGTTAAACACACAGTTTAGGGTCGATAGTCGTTAAATTACATGCTCTAACAGATTAGAGCATGGAATTTTTCGACTATTATGGCGCTTCAAGCCTAAGGTCTCTGTAATGGTTTTTATAAATTAAAAAAACAAACAAACAGGAGATGGCTCGGTTAAGATATCAAAATAAAAAAAAATATTTACAATCAAACTCACAAGTTAGCATAGTAAAAGTAGTTTTCATAGAATAGTCTGCACTGCAGCAATATGTTGTGATGCATTTTCCATACACCTGTCCAAGGCACAGTATGCATGGACTATACTGCAGTACAAAACATTTCCAAGGACTGGGGCTAAATCAAAACAGAAAAGAGGCTAAAATAAGTAACAAATAAGTAACTAATATTTCCAGGTAACTTGGCGATAAGCCACATGGCAGAATGAGCCACAGAATGGTATCATTTACCTGAATGGTTTAGAAAAATGCTTGTCTAGGGAAAATATAGTATTAACAGGACTTTTGGTAGCTATGGAGAGGATGATATCTGTTTGGTGTATTTTTAGAGAATATTGACTCCCTGGTGTCTGAGGAATATGTGCAGCAGCCTCTTCCATTGTGGATGCCATTTTAAATCCTTACATATTAGTGTTTTCTGCGTGCCCCTCAAGCGCATGAGTGCACATGTGATGTAATCTACCATGGCAGCACCTAACAGATAAAAAAACCAACAACATAGCAACAAGGAAGTCAGGAACTGTATCTATCTTCATCTGCCTGGACTGAAAGGAAGACACTACCAAACTACAACATGCATCTAGGTGTCGTTATCACCCCGATGTCTTGTTACAGGTACGAGTGCAAGAAGAGACCGACCTTTGACTTTATCCATCCTGTGATGGACAAAACTAAAGAATAAAGAGAGTCAGCAAGGGGAGTCATCTTTAGGGTGCTAAAAGAGGGAGTGGTCATTTTCTACTCATTTCACATAACTACAGGGGCTTCTCATTGATTAGTAATATCTAGTGCAAGCCAAGATCAATGCTTTGGGCCAAACAAAGGTACCTATGAATGTGGGGTATGCAAAGTTACATGTACATGTTTTGAGCACTATATGGCAGCAGTGATTACAATAATTTTTGCTCAATGTGCATATTCCCGAGACAATTTAGGGTTACTCTTCAAAAAGGATATCAAGAGAACTAAGTACATTTGATACTAAAAAGAAAATTGCTAAGTTTTCTTGTAAACTACATGCTCCATCTGTATCATGAAGTTTCATTTTCACTTTACTATACCTTTAAGTAGAAAGTCATGTGGTAATCCATTTAAATCACCAAAACAAACTGTGGAACACATTTCCAACTGGATTTCACAGCACAGAAATATTCCAGTGCAGCTAGAGGACTCAGTACTTTGTACCAACTCATATGCTTGCTGACATTAGTGTTGTATTGTAATATTTATACAAATTTACAGACTAGCACTCCTTGCAAATTGAACTTTTCATCAATTAATTATATAGTTGAAAAAAAGACTTTCATAGGCACATTAAAAATAAAATCCACCCTTACCATCATGAGACTCTCCATTTCTTTTCTCTTGCATAGCAGCCTCAAAGTTCAGTTGTAGAATTTTATTTAGTGTACTTATCCAGTCATCCATTTCTGCTTCGCTGTCTGCTGCTAAAAGATAACTGCTTTTATCTTGCATTTTGAGCTCAAAAGCAAATCTCCTCACGCGGTTGTTCTATTAAAGAAAAAAAAAAAAGCCAGATTTTTTTTTTGTTTAATTTAGAAGCTTTCAATTTCATCACAAATCTTTTAAAGAGTAAAATTTCTGTTTAAATCTACTTAACACGGTTTGACATTGCTGTGTGGCAAAAAGCATACTGCATGCATTAAAATCAGTGTGATAAAATAAACAATTTCTCTAAACCTAGTAAAATACATTTCAGCTTCATAAAGTCAAAACAAAAATGAATACTGTTTGTTAAACTAGCTGTGCCTCATTTCAAATAAGACTAAACAGACTGATGTTTGAGTTTTACAAAAGTTTTACAAAATGGCTTAATCAGATTTAAAGAAATAGTTGTTTTGCGAAACAAAACTATTGAAACAAAGGGAATAAAAATATCAACCTCAAGAGAATGACAAAGGAGTCTACACCTATATATAACATTTGTTTAACATACCACATTATTGAGATAACTAAATATGTAAACGGGTTATACATTTCTCAGCAGTGGCCCCTTCTACGTCTCTTTACTTGAAGACATAGTTTGTTATGTACAATTCATACATACAATAGCTAGACTACATATTTGTACAACAAATATTGAAATGCTAGAGGAAACAATCTACATGTGAAGAAATATTTCAAGGACGCTCTTCACAAATTTTTTAATGAGGGATGTGAAGATAGGTTTGCTGTGTTTTGGCTTCTGAAAAAGTACCACATATTCCTCTTTTTAATGCATGTGTGTGTGTGGGACTTAATGTTATTGAAAGGCCATGTGTAATTGCATGTAAATGTGCCTAACTAGTGCTAGGAATGTGAATGTCAGCTCCTACACAAGCAACCCCACACACACAGCTATGCAGAGACTTAGCAGGCTGCCTGCAACGTACCGATATGTAAACCAGCAGGACAGTAGTATGTGCTTTACAATCTACAAGTCGCATCAAAGTGGAAAAACACCAACTGTTATGTGAGCTGAACAGTCTGTACTTAATTGGAAAATAAATTACCCAGAAAGACCCTTAAAAGGGACATGAAAAAAAAAACAATACACATGCCAGA
Organism: Bombina bombina; assembly: GCF_027579735.1. Taxonomy (NCBI): domain Eukaryota; kingdom Metazoa; phylum Chordata; class Amphibia; order Anura; family Bombinatoridae; genus Bombina; species Bombina bombina. Next base: position 854,694,383 of record NC_069501.1, on the reverse strand, counting down.
GAGCTCTGCAGTGCTGATTTAATGATTGAAACATTGCTCTCTTGTACATCCTGTCAACTAAGACATAAATCACTCAATATGGTTCCCTATGAAAAAGGTAAAACAAAGCTGTGATAATTATCAGTGGCACTTATATGTAGTTTTATTTCTTTTTACCCAAAAATGCATGTTCCTTTCTTATTTTCCTGTCAGGCTTGCAGGCATGTCGCTCTCAACGATAGCTCTGTGGGAGTTGTCTTTATCAGCCACAAAGCATTAGTAGGAAGCACACAACTGACCCTGTTGGATTAGCTTCAAAAACCTATTTTCATGATGGGACAACAGGCCACAGGTAAAGCACATAGGGAGAGCGCATTCTGGCGTTTTGGTTACTTTTTTTTTAAAAAGAGTAAAGTCCATGAGCTGGGTATCTACATGCTGTTGCATGAAATTTCAATATGCTAAACTTCAATATATGAGACAATTGTCTGTAGTTGGATATAACAAGTATAATTTAGTGTATGCGCTTAAGGCAGTGGGATTGAATAAATGCTTATTAAAATAACTGGTTAAGAATGATAAACAGTTAATATTTGATCAAAACTTAGAAAGTATTAAAAATAGTAGTCATTGGCAAGTGACTTTTGAAATAGATTCACCAATACGCTGTGTGGGTGATATCGATGTTTGTAACGCTTAATCCCCAGTATGTTTCCTTAAAAACTTTGATTTTAGTGTGTCAATATCAAGCATACTAAAACCATCTTGAGAAAGCCACAAGAAGTGGTGAAACGCGTTGATCGTTGTTAAAACAAGATATGCAGGATAATTTTATACCTCATTTGCAAGAAACCACTGAGGATTACAAAGGATTAAAGTGGCACTACGTTCTTATCTACACATACACTCAGCGCAGAGTTATTTCAGACGGATCTACTTTCAAGAAGAACGGACGTGCGTGTGACGTCACCGGCTATCCGTGGAGCTGCACAGACACCTGTGCCATCGTAGAAGTGGACGGAGGATACCCACACAAGAGCAGGTAGGCACATTGAGGTGTAGCAGCCGGATAAGCGCGGTAGACATACACAGCACAGAAGCTATATGCCACACAGCGTGATTTAATGAACATTTTTTGACACACTAAAATCAAAGTTTTTAAGGAAACATACTGGGGATTAAGCGTTACAAACATCAATATCACCCACACAGCGTATTGGTGAATCTATTTCAAAAGTCACTTGCCAATGATTTTTGGAAAACGGACATCTCCTTTGATATATTGATTACCTTAAGGAGACTTACCGGATAGTAAATTGTTTTACATATTACTGATATGAACACCATCTAAATAAGATCTATTTATTTGTGGACATTTGTGCAATACTTTATACAGGTCTTTACTATATGGACAATAAATTGAATAAGAAAATTAACATTTTGATTTGAATATCATCTTCAATCTAGCATTTGGTGTACTAACATAGTTGATAACCAACTTCTGTTGTGAGTTATTTAACACCATTATTAGTTCACATTTCACCCGACCTATACATAGATTTATTTTTAAATTTTAAAGTGTTTTTTTTAAGTTCAGACAAATTTTTAGCATTTGTGACCGGTCACAGGATCTAGACACAAAGTATATATGTTTTAACCAATAAATTGTTAATATTTACACTCAATTTCTGTATGAACACTATTTTTTATCTATCAATAAGATAACCCTTGATCAATTAGATTATTTAATCTCTTTTTATTACTATTTTTAATACTTTCTAAGTTTTGATCAAATATTAACTGTTTATCATTCTTAACCAGTTATTTTAATAAGCATTTATTCAATCCCGCTGCTGTAAGCGCATACACTAAATTATACTTGTTTGATCCTATTTTTGAATAGATCTGTTTTTGGGAGCAGATAAGTGTAAGTGCTAGGGATCCCTGATTTGCGCACCAATAAGACACCTACTTCTTCTGTAGTTGGATATACAATGTAATGAACACAGAGTTTTGGGGGTGCCATTCCATTTTTGGATGAAGCACAATATATTGTGTAAGTAATGCTCATCCAGCTTCTATAAAACAGATTATTATATACGTAACAAAATTAAATAGATTGTGGGTGAAGGTTGGATGTGTAACAAAATATCAAATAAAATTCATGATTCAACAATTTGGCAGATCACTGTGTTAGAAAAAAATGTACCATGAAGAACTGCAAGCACAGCGCCAGTGTAGTGCTACAAGCAATTGAAAGATATTCTAAGAGGCCAAAAATGCTAATCTTCCAAGTAAATGAAATGCTATTAGCATATATGTCTAATATGTAAAATGCATTAACAAGAGTTCCTGCAAATAGTAAAACATCAAGAAAACATCATTTAACTAATACATTATTCACTATAATAAAACACAGTAAGAGGTTTAGGATGGTTCTGTTGCCATTATGTCAGTTTTAAAGGGACACTGAACCCAAATTTTTTCTATCGTGATTCAGATAGAGCAAACAACTTTCTAATTTATTCCTATTATCAAATTATCTTGGTATCTTTATTTGAAATGCAAGAATGTAAGTTTAGATGTCGGCCCATTTTTGGTGAACACACTGTTTTTCTTGCTGATTGGTGGGTAAATTCACCTACCAATAAAGAAGTGCTTTCCATGGTTCTGAACCAAAAAAATAGCTTAATGCCTTCTTTTTCAAATAAGGAAAGCAAGAGAACGAAGAAAAATTGATAATAGGAGTAAATTAGATAAGTTGTTTAAAATTGCATGCTCTATCTGAATCAGGAAAGAAAAATTTGGCTTCAGTGTCCCTTTAATGTGAGCTGCAGTAAAGATAAAAAGACAATATAACACTATATAAAAGGAATTCATCTAAAAGTTCTGAAAGGTGACATATTTATTTTAATTTGACACTCATTGCATTCAAAACAAACACATAAGGGGCTATTAGGGGCTTTAGAACTTTCAATTAAAGGGACATGAAACCCAAAAGGTTTCTTTAATTATTTAGACAGAACATATGATTTTAAACAACTTTCCAATTTACTTTCCAATCTATTATCTAATGTGCTATATTCTCTTGGTATCCTTATTTGAAAAGCATAAATAGGTAGGCTCAGAGCAGCTATCCACTGTTGGAAGTTAGCTGCCTCTTGTCACTGGTGCACCAGATGTGTGTAATCCATAGCTGCTCTTTCAACAAAGGATACCAAGAGAATAAAGCAAATCTGATAATAGGAGTGAATTGGAAAGTGTTTTTTTTTTTTTTTTTTTTTTTTTAAATGACATGGATGACCAGACTTTACAGAGGGGGGGTTTACCCGTTTGAGTTTATAAAGTGTGTTTAATGTTTTAATCTGATTGTGCCAAACCAGGATTTATTAATACAAAACACCTGTTTGATACCTGAGGCTGCCGCTCTGGTGCACATTTGGTTTTAAGGGGCATGTTTTGATAAACAAACATATTTTCAATCAAGCATTAAAAATTACCGAAAGCATTTAAAATTTTGGACTTAAAGTCCTTTTAACTTGAGATCATATTATCACTACGGCTTGGATGAAAACAGGAAAACTAGTGATTCACTGGTAAGAAAACTCTCAGATCTACTTCTTAGGCATAGGGGTAAATTTACCATCCCTGCAGGCGCACACGTTCACGAGTAGTGAACCTGTCTGCCTGCAATTGCCACTTGCAATGTTTCATTACATGGAGAAATGTCTCATTGTTCAAGAAGGTTCTTGTGCAATGCCGCCGCCTGTTTCGCCACAACTGATTGCGCTAGAGCAGGGCATGTCAATCACCCCAAACAAGCAAGTGTCAGGTGATTGATCATGCCACTCATGAGGTAGCGGACAGAAAAAAGAAGCAGTTTCTGCTTTTTAAATATGTGGCAACAAGCTCGCTTATGTAAACCTGCTCCATTTAGCCTGAAACTCTGTGCATGCAGCTTAATAAATCTACCTCATAGTACTTATAAAATCAGTCATATAAAGCACCTATACAGGTTTTACTTTTTTCCCCATAAAGTGTCAGAGAGCACCCCACATGTATTGGTAAATTTCTTACTTTAAATTCATCCACACTAAAAACAAATTTTGTGCTCAATAATAATAATTTGTCTCCATTTGAAGAGAATGAGAAATGCACACTACTGATTCCCTTAATGATGTAAAAATATCAGTCATGTGTTTCTGGGAATTACTGCATGTTATGTTTATATTTAGATACACTTATTACAAAACATCAGGGAAGTACTGATAAAAACGTTATTACCTGCACAACACCCATGCAAGAGTCAAGAAATATCGATCCTTTAGGTTCCTTGGAGATTTTCTCATCTTTGTAGAAATTGAGGTTGTATGAGCCATCTCCAAGCTGTATAAGGTGGAAAAACCTCCTTTTAAAAGACTAAGGGGGGGAAAAACATTTGGTCAATTAACAGATTTAGATGTTGTAATCTGGTTAATAAATAGAAGAAGAAAGAGAACTGTAGCGTACCCTCATGGTCACACTTATTGCACTGTTCATGTTGCCTTTATATAGCCACCCATGTTTTGTGATCCCCCCCTTTTGGGACCCAAGAGATGCAGCATCCTACAAAAGAAATACAAATTAAAAATATAAACATTAAAAAAGAAAAACACCAAAAATAACATTACAGAGCATCATCAAGATCAATGCATTGATTTAACGCTGTGGGAATCTGTTGGCGCTCTACAAATAACTGACAATAATATTAATAATAATGTGTTTGTTCTTCTAACATAGTGGTTTAATAACAGTCGGCTAGATTACGAGTTGTGCGTTAAGGTAAAAAAGCAGCGTTAACGGGTCCTAGCGCTGCTTTTTTACGCCCGCTGCTATTACGAGTCTTGCAGGTTTAGGGGCACTGCACACTTTTTTGGCCTTACTGCAAACCGACTTACGTAAACTTCTTAAACCCTTTTTTATATAGGACTTCCTGGAGCGCTGGTATTACGAGTCTGTCCTGGAGGTACACCCTCTACCTCCAAGATCCCTAACGCATTCTAAAGTCAGTAGTTATGAGTTTTACACTACAACGCTGTAGCATAAAACTCATAACTAAAGTGTTAAAAAGTACACTAAACACCCATAAACTACCTATTAACCCCTAAACTGGAGGACCACTTCTGCCGGCTTCGTTGAGAACATCTTGCCGCTTGGATGAAGACTTCTCCCGGTAAGTGAATCTTCGGGGGTTAGTGTTAGGATTTATTTAAGGGTGTATTGGGTGGGATTATTTTTTAGGTTAGGGACTTTGGGCCGCAATAGAGCTAAATGCCCTTTTAAGGGCAATGACCATCCAAATGCCCTTTTCAGGGTAATGGGGAGCTTAGGTTTTTTTAGATAGTATTTTATTTGGGGGGTTGGTTGTGTGGGTGGTGGGTTTTGACTGTTGGGGGGGGGGTTGTATTTTTTTTTACAGGTAAAAGAGCTGATTTCTTTGGGTCAATGCCCCGCAAAAGGCCCTTTTAAGGGCTATTGATAGTTTAGGCTAGGGTTTTTTTTTTTTTTTTTTGGGTGGGCTTTTTTATTTTGATAGGGCTAGTAGATTAGGTGTAATTAGTTTAAAGATCTGTAATTTGTTTTTTATTTTCTGTAATTTAGTGTTTGTTTGTTTTTGTGATTTAGCTAATTTAATTTATTTAATTGTATTTAATGTAGGTAATTTATTTAATTGTAGTGTAGTGTTAGGTGTTAGTGTAACTTAGGTTAGGTTTTATTTTACAGTTCAATTTGTATTTATTTTAGCTAGGTAGTTAGTAAATAGTTAATAACTATTTAGTAACTATTCTACCTAGTTAAAATAAATACAAACTTGCATGTAAAATAAAATTAAACCCTAAGCTAGCTACAATGTAACTATTAGTTATATTGTAGCTAGCTTAGGGTTTATTTTATAGGTAAGTATTTAGTTTTAAATAGGAATAATGTAGTTAATGATAGGAATTTTATTTAGATTTATTTAAATTATATTTAAGTTCGGGGGTGTTAGGGTTAGACTTAGATTTAGGGGTTAATAAATTTAATATAGTGGCGGTGACATTGGGGCGGCAGATTAGGGGTTAATAAGTGTAGGAAGGTTGCGCCGACTTTGGGTGCGGCAGATTAGGGGTTAATAAATATAAAGTAGATGTCTGCAATGTTGGGGGCAGCAGATTAGGGGTTAATAAGTATAATGTAGGTGTCGGCGATGTCCGGAGCTGCAGATTAGGAGTTAATAAATATAATGCAGGTGTCGGCGATGTTGGGCGGCAGATTAGGGGTTAATAAGTGTAAGATTAGGGGTGTTTAGACTCGGGGTTCATGTTAGGGTGTTGGGTGTAAACATAAAATGTTTTTCCCCATTGATTCCTGCGTTACGGAGATTTACGCTGCTTTTTTGCAGGTGTATGACCAGCTCACTGCTGACTTAAGCAGCGCTGGTATTTGAGTGCGGTAAGGAGCACAATTTTGCTCTACGCTCACTTCTTGCCTTTTAACGCTGGGTTTATAAAAACCTGTAATACCAGCGCTGCAGGTAATTGATCGGTGAGAAAAAAACGGCTCGGTAGCACCGCACAGCTCCTAACGCAAAACTCGCAATCTGGCCGTGTGTTTGTATATTTGCAGATCAGTCTGGTAACAACTATTAATTGTTTGGATATTATTAAGACTGGACTACTCGTCCGCATAGCTATAAATTTTGATGAACACAAAACATTTACAGAACCCTAATTTTTAGCCTAGTTCCGCATCAAAAAATGTAATGGTCTTGATCACTAATTCATACCAGGTTAAATAAAGGGACTAAACCAGACTCTCTTATCTTTGAGGATGCAGAGACGTTTAAATTATATGACTGAAGTAAACACACCAGACACTGGTGGGACACTATCAACACAATAATAAATGCAATTGTAATTTTTTAACAAGAGTTTACTGTTAAATGCATACTGGTGTTACTTTTGTAAATATTCTATATCCAAGGGGTTATTAAATACAAAAAAATATAATGATTAGCTAGAAATAAATATTAACATATATTCCTATTGTAGACACACAGACGGTAAACCCAACCCAAATTGCCTTGAAAAAACCGAGCAGATCACGTATAAAATATCTAGAAATATTAAAAGGGACAGAAAACAACTTCAGATTTTAATCTAAAATGCTTAGTTATGCATATTAGCACTGCAGAATGTTCTAAAAGAAGTTGTCTACCAAGTAAAAATGCGCGACCAGAATCAGATGCTGGAGGTTTGTGGCGGTCACTGCGCATGCTGTTTAAGCTGACTTATTTGATAACAGGTCGCGGGATTCTATGGGCCGTGCCGCGCATGCAAACACGGCCCTACTCTTCACTCAGACAAGACCCTATTGGTTGTATAGCCACTGACTTCACGGACCAATCAGATAATGCAGTAGCGCTTTTCTCCTATGTATTATCTGATTGGTCTGTTTGATTTGCCCACGTCCATTCACCAAATTGTTCCATTGCATGCCGCCGATGGGGCTTATGTAGGTCCATAAGCACCCACTGTGTAACTTACGTAAGCCCCATCAGCACCCCCTGTAAACCCCATAAGCACAACCCCTCCCCGGCAAGTCGGCGGCGTGCAATGGAACAATTTGGTGAATGGATGTGGGCAAATCAAATGGACCGATCAGATAATACATAGGAGAAAAGCGTTACTGCATTATCCGATTGGTCCGTGAAGTCAGTGGCTGTACAAGCAATAGGGTCTTGTCTGATGAGTGAAGAGTAGGGTTGTGTGCGCATGCGCGGCACGGCCCATAGAATCCCGCGACCCATTGTTATCAAATAAGTCGGCTTAAACAGCTGTTTGGAGGAGGTTGGGCCTCTTGCGCATGTGCAGTAAGCACCACAAACCTACAACAGCTGATTACACATCACCGGAAGTGACACATTCCTATGGTAGACAACTATGGTCCTATGGTAGACAACTTCTTTTAGAACACAGAATCTGTTGGCGCTCTGCAAATAACTGATAATAATAATAATGAAACTTTACAACGTATTTTAAATGTTTATTTTTAGGCCCCTTTTCATGTAATTTACCACTGAAAATTGAGTCATTTCTAATTCTCAGAACTTGAAATGCAACCAATATTTTTCTTTAGCGATTCAGACATTGGTTTTTAAACAACTTTCTAATTTACTTCTATTATCAATTTTTATTTGGTCTCTTGGTATTTTTTGTTGAAAAGCAGGGACGTATGCTTAGGAGCCTGCCCATTTCTTTAGCACTATATGGCAGCAGTTTTGCAATAATGTTATTTATTTGCAAGAGCACTAGAGGGCAGCACTATTTCCTGCCTTGTATGTAGTGACCCAGAGATGCCTACCTAGGAATCTCTTCATCACAGAATATCATAGGAACAAAGCAAAATTGATAATAGAAGTAAATTGGAAACGCTCCGTCTTAATCACAAAATAACATTTTTGGGATTCATGTCTCTTTAAAGGGACACTGAACACAATTTTTTTCTTTCGTGATTCAGATAGAGCATGACATTTTAAGCAACTTTACAATTTACTTCTATTATCAAATTTTCTTCATTCTCTTGCTATCTTTATTTGAAATACAAGAATGTAAGTTTAGATGCCGGCCCATTTTTGGTTAACAACCTGGGTTGTTCTTGCTGATTGGTGGATAAATTGATCAATAAAAAAGTGCTGTCCAGATGTCTGAATCAAGAAAAAAGCTTAGATGCCTTCTTTTTCAAATAAAGATAGCAAGAGAACGAAGAAAAAAATTATAATAGGAGCAAATTAGAAAGTTGCTTAAAATTACATGCTCTATCTGAATCATGAAAGCAAAAATTTGAGTTCAGTGTCCCTTTAAATCTAGACTGATATGTTATTGTACAGCAACACAAAAGAAATGTCTTGAAATTACAAGGTGTTTACTGTCCCTTTAAATGTAGGATACAGCCCAAAGAGTGATACAGTTTACAAGTTATATGTTCTACTTCTAACTCCCTGGGCATCTGTGCATATCCTTAGCTGATCTTATTGTTACAGAATTCCACTTTAACCAGCAGGGGAAAACATTATAACAGTTGCACTCAAAATAACTTCAGGATAGACAATAAGAATGACAGAATGTAGCCTTTAGTTCTAGTTAACAAATCCTTATTCAGGTAAGGATTTGAGCATAGTTCTGCATGCACACAAGTAACTTGTCAGTGGTTCTCAACTGAATTAGCTCGATATTCTCTAGTTCTGGTTGGAGGAGAACCAGTGTTCAGATCAGTTCTGTACACGAGATCTGCATCTTTTAACAATGTTTGAAATACAAATGTGTATACAATATTACCTTAGGGAAAGGGATGTGCTGAATCACTCTTTGGATATGTACAGTTATTATGATCCATATATAAGCAATGCTAAGAAACCATGTCTGGTTCCATGGACAACACAATTAAATATATCAGGGTCTATGTGCCTCTTGAATGGTCAGTGTTAACCCAACATCTTAAAATCTAGTCATGGTTTTTACGTGTCTGTTAGATGGTCAGCATTACCCCAGCTTCCTAAACTCTAGCCAGTGACCAGGTACAGTGACACCTGCTCTGCACAACACCAAGATAACATATGTACGGAAAAGGCATAATCAGCAAGTTTAAAGGGATACTAAACCCACATCTTTTCTTTCATGATTCAGATAGAGAATGCAATTTTAAGCAACTTTCTAATTTACTCCTATTATTCATTTTCTTCACTCTTTATTTGAAAAAGCAGGAATCTAAGCTAAGGAGCCAGTCCATTTTTGGTTCAGACCCTGGAAAGCACTTGCTGATTGGTGGCTATATTTAGTCACCAATCAGCAACCGTGACCCAGGTGCTGTACCAAAAATGGGCCAGCTCCTTAGCTTAGATTCCTTCTTTTTTAAATAAAGATAGCAAGAGAATGAAGAAAATTTGATAATAGGAGTAAATTAGAAAGAAAAAAATGTGGGTTTAGTATCCCTAGTATTAACTGAACAGAGCAACACATAAAAACAGCCTATGAAAACACGTTCTTCACTGTACTAGGATTTTAATTCTTATCTTTGAAAATAAAGTATAGGACACAGGATATTGCAACAAATACTGATTAATGCACAATTGTATGTCACATTCACATCTCAGCTTTACTGCTTATGCACTCAGATGATTTAATCAGATTGAGGCCAAAGCTATATAATCCTATCTATATATTCCCAAATCAGCTAACCTCTTCCCTGTCATATACCGAAGCTACTGGCACACACAGAACAGTTTCTTCCCACACTCTCTTCTCTGCAGGCCTGCCTTATGGGAAGGGTAAGCCCCACACTTTCAGAGGTGAGGACATGAGAAGGTGCAATGTACATCCTGTGCTTAGCTTATGAAGAAGTGTTTATATTATCAGATGTAGTAATATATAGTGTTATTTTTTATATAGGTAGCACTGAATGTTGGTGCAGGGGAGGCCCATACAGGGGGCAGGGCATACAGGGGGGAATAAGAGTTTTGGGGCCCCACAAATTTGTCTTGCCCAGGGCCCCGCAAATGCTACAGGTGTGCCTGCTTCTCTGTGCCAGTGCCACAGCCTTACAGACACCCTAGACATTTGTTTAATGGCCTTTACACGTATACACATGAGTGGTTTGCACAATTTGCAGAATATGTATGCAATATATAATAAATATTAGTTTTTGTGTCAAATGCTATATTTGAATCTTAACTACAGCTCTGCCATGGTCTACGATTAATAAATCAAAGGGGAAAAAATAGATTTTTGCAGTATATCCATTTCATCCGGAATCTTATAAAACATTCGACTCAGAAAAAAAAATAATGAAACTTTCATTTTATGAAAAACAAGATAATGTTGCTATCAGTACTAAGGATTCACTAAAAACTAAGTGGAGTTTAAGTTATTTAAAAAGGGTGCTAAATTTACCCTAACTGTGCCACTGCAGCTTGCTAACCTCAGCTGCTCCAGCCACCCACGGCACAGCACTCTTCTACCAATGAGGTGACGTTTGCACCTCTAAACCAATAGCCGTGCTAGCATACAGAACACTGTCAGATGACACGCACGGCTATTGGTTTAGAGGTGCAAACATCACCTCATTGGTAGAATAGCGCTGTGCCATGGGTGGTCAGAGCCGCAGAGTTTAGCAAGCTGCAGCGGCACAGTCTGATTATTTAAACTCCACTTTATTTTTAGTGATGGTAAATCCTAGCGTTTGTTAAATGTGTGGATTTAACATCAGTAAGTATCAATTTAATAATTATGTTCATTGGCACTTTAAGATACAGATGTCAGACATGACAAAGCTTTGGAGAGATTAAAAATAAATCATACCTCATCCTTGTCGGCATCTTCATCCACTTCATATACATGTACCGGAAGCTTTTCTGGTTTGGTCCCTTTGCTTCATAAGTGGAAAAATAAATAAATATTTAAAAAAAAAAAAAAAAAAAACACTCAACCAAGTAAAAATTGACCTACTTTATTTGATTGTTATTTTAAGAGTTGTATTGCAGACAGGCTTCCGTATTTGCAACTATGTCTAGATACAAAAAGTAGACCTTTAAAATATAAATGAGCTTATTTCTATTATGAATATCTTTAATTCATAATGCATCACCAAATTACTCATCTATGTATAGTGGATTGCAGATCCCTTAAAGGGACATTTTAGTCATTTGATAAATGGTTCAAAATTTACAGTCCACATAGTTTTATGCTGAGCAACCATAATTTAAAAAAATGCACATAATAGGCTGAATTTCATTCTTTCCCCAGACCAACTGCCTAACAGAAATTATAGGCCTTACATGTTTCTTTACACGTCTAATAAGTTGATAGTTTACTACAATTGAACAAACATTTAAACACAAATTTAACTCAATATCTGAGAAGAATTCTGCAATAAATAATGCAGCTCACTAATCATAAACTAATAGACATACATAGGATTTGAGCGTGACTTGTTTGTACATTGTTAACCCAAGTCTCACCGCAACATTTTAGATGTATTTCACAGCAAAGTCAGCAAAATAATAATTTATATATAAATAATGTATATTGCAATAATGTTATACTTTCTATACTGAAACATTTTAAGCATTTTTAAATTTTGAGTTTCATGGCCTTGAGGTTGTGGGTAGTAATTAACAGCTTTCAGGCATACATTTTGTATTTTTATTCAGAGGAATAAGTATTTTTGCACACTGAAATCTCCCTTCTACTGATGTTTAGATCTAAAAAGCAATAAACGTGGGGAAAGATTAAAGTACTGATGGGTCTCCTGGGGAACAGGGATTCCGGAGCACTGCCATTTAAATGATTGCTGTTACAAAACCTTGTATTGTGTAGTGAACACATCAGATTATTAAAAGTGTTTCTACAACAAAGACCATTTGGAGGGAGGGGCCATTTGTGGCCACTGATTGGCTATTCTCTACATATCCCTTTCTCAGGGAGTGTAAGGGGCATCATTTTTCTTATCATTTTGCTGACTATGTTTGCGTATAATTTGAACACTATTTACAGTATATCCAGTATAATACTTTTAAATGTATTTATCCCTGAATTATACAGGGAATGGGACTTAGGGTGGATGGTTCATAATTGACATTTCATATTTGTAATTCCAAGTAGTAAAGTCTTCCAAAATATTTTTATATATTTAATTCTGAAAAAAAAAACAGAAAAAGATAGGGAACGTAATATAAAATAAAAAACAAAATTTATGCTTACCTGACAAATCTCTTTCTTTCCGGATATAGAGAGTCCACTACGTCATTCAATTACTAGTGGGAATATCACTCCTGGCCATCAGGAGGAGGCAAAGAGCACCACAGCAAAGCTGTTAAGTGTCACTCCCTTACCCATAATACCCAGTCATTCGACCAAAGGAAAACGGAAAAGGAATAACACAAAAGTGTAGAGGTGCCTGAGGTTTAGTAAAAAATAACTGACTTAATAAAGGGGGGATCATTGACTCTCCATATCCGGAAAGAAAGAAAATGATCAGGTAAGCATACATTTTGTTTTCTTTCCTAAGATATGGAGAGTCCAAAACGTTATTGAAATACTAGAGGGAATCAATACCCAAACTAGAGGACACAGAATGAACAGGAAGGGAGAACAAGACAGGCAGACCTAAACAGAAGTCACCACCGCTTGAAGAACCTTTCTCCCAATAGAGGCCTCAGCCGAGGAAAAAGTATAACATTAGGAAAAGTTAGAAAAATTATGTAGAGGGGACCAAATTGCAGCCTTGCAAATCTGTTCCACAGAAGCTTCATTTTTGAAAGCCCAAGAAGAGGAGACAACCCTAGTGGAATGAGCTGTAATTCTCTCAGGAGGCTGCTGTCCAGCAGTCTCATAAGCAAAATTAATTTTACTTCTCAACTACAGGGAAAGTGAAGTAGCATTGCCTTTTGACCCTTATGCTTTCCGGAGAAACAAACAGGGCAGAAGACTGGCGAAAATCCTTAGTCGCCTGTAGGAAGAATTTTTGAGCACGCACAACATACATGTTGTGCAACAGACGTTCTTTACGAGAAGAAGGATTCAGACAGAGAGAAGGAACAACAATTTCCTGATTAATATTTCTATCTGAAACCACTTTAGTAAGAAACCACAATTTAGTACAAAGAACCGCCCTATTCGCATGAAAGATAAGGTAAGGCAAATCACACTGCAAAGCCGAGAGTTCTGAAACTCTCCAAGCAGAAGAGAGAGCAATAAGAAACAAAACCTTCCAAGATAACAACTTCATATCTATGGAATGCATTGGCTCAAACACACAAGCCTTATTCTGACCAGGGCCTGACAAAAAGATTGAACATCTGGCACATCCGCCAGACACTTGTGTAAAAAATAGATAATGCAGAAATCTGACCTTTCAGAGAACCGACTGACAACCCTTTCTCCAGACCTTCCTGGAGAAAAGACAAAATTCTAGCAATCCTGACCCTTCTCAAAGAGTAGCCATTAGATTTACACCAATAAAAGGTATTTATGCCATACCTTATGGTACATTTTTCGAGTAACAGGCTTGTAAGCCTGGATCATGGTCTCAATGACCGACTCAGAAAATCCACACTTAGACAGAACTAAGCGTTTAATCTGCAAGCAGTCAGCTTCAGAAATAAAGATTTGGATGGAGGAATGGACCCTGAGTTAGAAAGTCCTTCTTCAGAGGCATTTTTCAAGGTGGCCGAGATTACATCTTTACTAGGTCTGCATACTAGATCCTGAGAGGCCATGCAGGAGGTATTAGAATTACCGATGCTCTCTCCTGTTTGATACGAGCAATAACTCGTGGAAGGAGAGCAAACTGAGGAAACAGGTATGTTAGACCGAAATCCCAAGGAACCGCCAGAGCATCTATCAGAGCGGCCTGAGGATCTCTTGACCTCAAACCCTAGCATGGAAGCTTGGCGTTCTGCCGAGACGCCATCAGATCCAACTCTGGCACCCCCCATTTAAGGGAACACCTCAGGATGGAGAGCCCACTCCCCGGGATGAAATGTCTGTCTGCTCATCTGCTTCCCAGTTGTCTGAGCATGCATAATTGCAGAGCTCTCAAATGGAATCGAGCAAAGGGAATGATGTCCATGGAAGCGACCATAAGACCAATTGCCTCCATACATTGAGCCACTGATGGCCAAACAGTAGACTGTAGAGAGAGGCAAGAGGAGAGAATTCTTTATTTTCTGACCTCCGTCAGAAAATTTTTCATTGATAGGGAATCTATTATGGTCCCTAAGAAAACCAACCTTGTAGCTGGAACAAGGGAACTCTTTTCCAGATTCACTTTCCAACCGTGGGAACGTAGTATAGATAACAAGATCTCTGTATGAGAGTTTGCTTGTTGAAAAAGATGGCACCTGAACCAATATGTCTTCCAGGTAGGGCGCCACTGCAATTCCCAGAGACCTGATCACTGCCAAGAGAGCCCCCAGAGCATTTGAGAAAATTCTGGGAGCTATGGCAAGGCCAAACGGAAGAGCCACAAACTGAAAGTGTTTGTCTAGAAAGGCGAATGTTAGGAATTTGTGATGATCCCTGTGGATGGGAACATGAAGATACACGTCCTTCAGGTCTATGGTCATCATGAACTGACCCTCTTGGACCAAAAAAAGAATGGAACGAATGGTTCCATTTTGTAGGACGGTACCCTGAGAAACTTGTTGAGGATTTAGGTCTAAAATGGGTCAAAAAGTTCCCTCTTTTTTGGGCACCACGAACAGATTTGAATAGAATCCTAGACCCTGTTCCCTTACTGGAACTGGAACAATCACTCTCATGGAGGAAAGGTCCTGAACGCAGATCAAGAATTCCTCTCTTTTTACCTGGCCTGCAGATAATCTTGAGAGGTGGAATCTGTCCCTGGGAGGGAAAGTTTTGAATTCTAATTTGTAACCCTGAGATACTATGTCCACAGCCCAAGGGTCTGGGACATCTCATCTCCACGCTTGACAAAACAGGGAAAGTCTGCCCCCCACTTGATCCAATCCCAGACCGGGGGCCGGCCCTCATGCTGACAGACTCAGCTGAGGGTTTCTTTGATTGCTTCCCCTTATTCCAAGACTGATTCGGCTTCCAAGAAGACTTGGACTGCTCCTGCTTTTAAGAAAAAGAATTTTGACCTTTGAATTTACGGACGAAAATTACTCTGCCGTCATTTGAGTCTGATCTTCTTGTCTTGCGGTAGAAAAGACCCCTTTCCACCCATAATATCAGAAATTATTTCTGTCAGACCAGGCCTGAACAAACCAATATCTCTAATGGTACATCTTTATGACATGTGTTCGTATGGCCTTTCAGACACTACGTCATCTCTGTAGGCTGGATCGAGGTCCTAGTATCTGTGAGATGGGTTTATGTTTCTATACACATTTACCATATGAGTTTACAATATTGTCTGATATGGTGTTATTCTGACATCACTTTTAGGATCATGCATCAGCTGTGTGAATGAGAGAATGTGGGAGTATACTAATAATTGTACACAGATGGGATTGGTTTTGGGAAAGGGGGTGGGTAGGCCTGATTAACCTATGATAAGGTTTTTATGTGTATATAGCAAGTGTATCCAGTTTTATATTTTTTATTGTTTAGCCTGAGGAAACAGCCCTAGAGGGGCTGAGAAACGCGTTGCTCTGTTTTTAAATAAATACTTGTTTGTGATACACTTGCTGCCTCATTGTGGATTCATCTTGCTTGGATACACGCCGTGCGGTTGGCGTTTGGAGTTTACCTCAACCTGAGCACAGTCTACTGGGCGACTGAGAGGTCCCAGTTTGCCTGGAGGTGCGTCACTAATTGTGAGTTGACCAATAATTGTGAATTCATCTGTATTCAAACTGTACTGGACTATGGGCGTTGCCTTATATCACCCACAGGTTTTTACTGTCACCATTTGAGTGCTTTTATTGTGGAAATACAGTGAGCTGGACCACTGCTAATTGATCCAGCTTGCAACATTTGCACCATTGGGTGCTCCACCTTTGTGAGTACCACTTCACGTTTGATTGTTCTACCCTTGTTTATACGTTACTAGGCCATATTGGCGCCTCTGTTTCTCCTTTTTTCCAGATTAATCATCATCAGGGATTAACCATCCTTTTGACAGAGTGCTGCCTCCTGTTAGACATTGAATACTAAGGACTTATGGACATTTGTTTTCTAATCTAATTTTAGTTTTCACTTACGTGTTATGTATAGTTTAATATTTTATATTTGTAATAGGTTTTTGCTCTAGGAAGCACCCCCTATGGGAATAGCATTGCTGACTCTTCCCTTTTTCTTCAGGTCTGAACAAGGTCTTACCCTTGTGAGGAAGCGTCAGAAGCTTGGACTTAGAGGTAACATCAGCCGACTAAGATTTTAGCCACAATGGCCTGCGGGCTAGGACAGTGAAGCCAGGCATCTTGGCTCCTAGTCTAATAACTTGCATGTTAGCATCAGAAATAAAGGAATTGGCTAGGTTGAGAGCCTTAATCCTATCTTGTATCTCCTCCAATGGAGTCTCTACTAAAATTGATTCAGCACCAATAAGATGCCGCACTTGCTACTGTGGCAATACAAACTGCAGGTTGCCATTGAAGACCTTAATGAACATACATCGTCTTGAAATAAACTTCCAGCTTTTTGTCCATGGGATCCTTAAATAGGGATTGTAGTTCTCTTAGCCAGAGTAAAAATAGCCCCTTCTACTTTAGGCACCGTGTGCCAAGAAGCTTTAATGGAGTCAGCAACAGGAAACATCTATTTAAATACGGGAGACGGGGAGAAAGGAATACCTGGCTTCTCCCATTCCTGTGAAATAATTTCCGTCACATGGTCTGGGACAATAAAAACTTTCACAAAGGAAGGAACATCATAGTATTTATTAAGTTTACTAGACTCCTTAGGGTTGACAACGACAGTATCAGAGTTGTCCAAAGTAGCCAATACCTCCTTTAACAGTACACAAAGGTGTTCAAGCTTAAATCTGAAGTTTACTTCTTCAGTATCAGATGAAGGAATAATACGGTCCAAATGTGAGATTTCACCCTCAGAGGCTACTGACGTATCCTCCTCATCAGACTTATGAGGGAGGGCAACTTGCGCAGCAAGTAGGTGGAACAGAAACCTTACTATCTGAATGTCCAACATAGGAAAAGCAGATAACGCAGCAGATACCACAGAAGATACCTGTGCAGCAAAATCTGCAGGCAAATAAACTCCTCTAGGAGGCTGAGAGGAACTGCAGGGCACTGTATGTGATGCTGTATGTGATGCCATAAAGGCTTGGGACGTTTGATGAGAAAGCTGAGAAAGCTGTGGCATTGCCTGAACAGCATCATCCTGAGAGACATTGGGCAACAATTTATCTTTAAATTGAAGTGCTCTAGCTAAGCATGCAGCACAGAATTGCATAGGCAAAACAATCTGTGCCTCTAGGCATAACAAACATTTGTCAAAAGACAAATCATAGAATTTTTTTAAATACACTGTCACTAAGAATTTTTAATACCACAGCCACTGAACGTTATGCAAAAATTATTTAAAATAATAAACCAATCAGGCCCCCTACACTTCAGACAGGCTGAGGTGCCTTACCATAACACTTATACACAATTTGGCTGCCAGAAGTCTCAAACGATCGTATAGTAGAACGACACTGAAGAGACTGAAATTCAATGACACTGCTCTGCTCCGTAAATATCCGACAGCAGAGAGAAGTCACATGACCGGCAGAGAGAGGAAACTATGCAGCAAGTAAAAGGCGCGCGTTTCCCTCTGCTACAACACAGGAGCTTAATTTACACAAACGCTCAAGCAGTCTGTCAGATAGCCTGTTCTAGCTAAGCAAGCAAAGAAAACCAACTGCCAAATTTTAAGTTTATACATAAATCCCTGTATAAAAAATAAGCCCCACACACATACGAATAAAGTATTTCAACAAAATTAGCCCAAAGAGGAAAAACGCCCCAATAAAGGCCTGTCCACTGCTAAAGAGAATCCTGTATAAAGGATTTTAAAAATGTTCCTATCTACTGCATATGAAATATTCTTCTGAAGTGCAAGCCTCCAAGACCTAGAAGACAAAAGCACTTACCTGCAGTCTAGCTGTCCAGCAGGAAGACAGCTCACAAGGCGTGAAAGGACACATACGCCTTACAGAGACCTGTAGAAAAATTAAGAACAGAGTAATCAATTCTGGCTTTCTGTACCATGGGCAGCAATATGTTAGGAAACAAAGCAAGGACTACCTCACAACTTCCTAACTGCTTAAAAGCCAACACTACTCTACTGAAGAGATTGATGTGGACTCTGCTAAACCCAAAACCTTGCTTGCAGGGAAAAGTACCCGAAAAAGGAATTAATTTCTTCAGACACCAAACTTCACCTCCTCCATTGACAGAGGCAAAGAGAATGACTGGGGATTATGGGTAGGGGAGTGACACTTAAAGGGACACTCAATCAAAATTAAAAACTTTCATGATTCAGATAGAGCAGCGATTTTAAACAACTTTCCAATTTACTTCCATTAACAAAATGTGCACAGTCTTTTTATATTTAAGCTTTTTGAGTCACCAGCTCCTACTGAGCATGTGCAAGAATAAGCATATATGCATTTGTGAATGGCTGATTGCTATCACATGGTACGTGTCACATGGTACAGGGGGAGTGGAAAAAGATGTAACTTTTAAAATTGTCAGAAAAAAAAAATCTATTACATTTGAAGTTCAGACTAAGTGCTATTGCATTGTCTTGGTATCTTGCATTTGTTGATTATGCAAATCTACTGTGTTGACTGGTCCTTTAACAGCTTTGCTGTGGAGCTCTTTGCATCCTCCTTCTGGCCAGGAGTGAGATTCCCACTAGTAATTGAATGACATTGTGGACTCTCCATATCTTAGGAAAGAAATAGTAATTTACTAAAACCAACACAATATAGTGTTTTTAATTCAAACAGTAGTAAATACATTTTTCCCTATTGCTGTGCTTTTTATGTAGTACTATTTAGTAATAATTTTAGAAGACTCATTATTAAAGGTTAATTTTAATTAATTGATTATGGGCTAGATTTCAAGTGGAGCGTTAAATTATCACGCCCCCAAACGGGATAATTAATCAGTCATTACAAGTGGCTGGTTATTGCTACCGCAAGCTTGGGATAGAAATTAGCACTTATAAAATTAACCAGAGATAAGATCGCTAATTTTATAAATGTGCCCCAAAATACAGTCTAGCGTAGTTTATTTAAAAATAAAGATAGCAGCATCTTTATTTTTTAATGAAAACATAATTTATGCTTACCAGATATATTCCTTTCCTTCCGGAAAGGGAGAGTCCATAGCTTCATTCCTTACTGTTGGGAAATACAACACCTGGCCACCAGGAGGAGGCAAATACATCCCAGCCGAAGGCTTAAATATCCCTCCCACTTCCTCATTACCCCAGTCATTCTGCCGAGGGAACAAGGAAAAGTAGAAGAAACATTAGGGTATTAATGGTGCCAGAAGAAAAAAATAAATAAAAGGGGACCGCCCATAGACAAGATAAAACGGCAGGGGCTGTGGACTCTCCCTATCCAGAAGGAAAGGAATTTATCTGGTAAGCATAAATTATGTTTTCCTTCCTAAGATAGGGAGAGTCCACAGATTCATTCCTTACTGTTGGGAAAACTATACCCAAGTTTCAGAGGACACTGAATGAATAATGGTAGGGAACAAAAAGGAAGAAGCGGACCCTATTCTGAGGGCACCACAGCCACACTTCCAAAGAAGATCCCCGCACACGAAAAGATGAAAGACTTTGACTCAATCCGTAACAGATGGTAAAAGCAAGTCTATTTATTCAATGCATAAAAACATTGTATAGCAAAAAAGTGAGCAGTGAAAAAAACGAGTCAAACGAGTTTTGTCATACATAAAATACTTTGTCAATGACTTTTTTCACTGTTCACTTTTTTGCTATACAATGCTTTTATGTGGCTGTACATTATTTTTGGGAGCCATGGTGAAGCTCCTTTTGATCCTGGGCACCGGGTGTAAGACACTTAGTTTCCGGAGGCATTTCCTGTTTGCGGGACGAAGCACACAGCGTGAAGCACGCTTAAGGGTAAGAAACGGAGTGGGATTAGAGAAATAGAGCATCTACCATTGCAGGAGATTGATCTGAGGGCACCACAGCCTGCAAAACCTTTCTCCCGAAAGCTGCTTTAGCCAAAGCAAAAACATCAAACAGTATGTAAGGAGGACCAGGTAGCCACCTAACAAATCTGATCCATAGAGGCCTTGTTCTTAAAGGCCCAAGAAGAAGCCATTGCTCTAGTCGAATGAGCCATTATCCTCTCAGGAGGACAATGTCCCGCTGTCTTGTAAGCTAAGCGGATGACACAACAAACAAAGAAGAAGATGGTCTAAACTCCTTAGTAGCCTGAAGATAGAACTTCAAGGCGCGAACCACATCCAAATTGTGAAGTAAGCATTCCTTCGTTGAAGAAGGATTAGGACACAAGGAAGCAACCACAATCTCCTGATTGATGTTGCGATCAGACACAACCTTAGGAAGAAAACCTAATTTAATACGTAAAATTGCCTTATCTGCATGAAAAATCAGAGAAGGGGGCTCACATTGCAAAGCCGAGATCTCATGATTAAAATAAAGTTTGTGGTACAAAGTCTTAAAAGCAATAACAAGACTTTATTTAGAACAACGTTTCTCGGTCTGTACGTGACCATTTCCTCAGGTGCATATACATAAAAACGGTCACGTACAGACCGAGAAACGTTGTGCTAAATAAAGTCTTGTTATTGCTTTTAAGACTTTGTGCCACAAACTTTATTTTAATCATTTTAACTACGGATACATTGCCATATTTACACACTTGTTCCAGTTATCAGTCTGGGTTTTATTAGTGTGCTTATTCTGCCTGTTTGCCGTCTCTGGAGCCCCGCTGGACACATATACTGGTTTGATGTGCTTGATACAACCCAAGAGAGCACTGGCTGTATACAGGAGAGGACGTGTTAGTTACGGATCCGGTATCCAGATAACACAGGAGTGGGAGTTAGCTGGACCACTCTAAGAGTCCAGGAGGCGATTGTGACACTTCTCAAGTGTCTGCTATTTTGTAAGTATAACAACACTTACAGCAGCGGCGTGTCATGCCTTACTGATTGTGCACTATGTTGGCGCCTTCTTTTATTTTATTCTGTCCTTCAGATCTATAGTGGTCATAAACTGGCCTTCCTGAATTAAAGGAAGGATGGACCTTATCGTCTCCATCTTGAAGGAAGGGACACTGAGAAATTTGTTTAAGCACTTTAGGTCCAGAATTGGGCAGAAAGTTCCCTCCTTCTTTGGGACAACAAAAAGGTTTGAATAAAACCCCAAACCTCTTTATTCAATAGGCACCGGGACAACAACTCCTAAGGAGGATAGATCCCGAACGCACCCTAGAAAGGCACCCCTCTTTTCTGGTCTGGTAGACAGATTCTAGAGAATGAGATTTAAACCCTATCTTGTATCCCTGAGATACCACCTCCAGGACCCACGGATCCTGTACGTCCTTGAACCAGGCATCTGAAAAAAGACAGTCTGCCCCCTACATGATCCGATCCCGAATCAGGGGCTGCCCCTTCATGCCTATTTGTTTTCGGCGGGCTTCTTATTCTGCTTTGGATTTATTCCAGGACTGAGCAGGCTTCCAAGTACTCTTGGGTTGCTTGGGCTTGGAGGAGAATTGTTGTTGTTGGGATTTGTCAGAAGAAAAGGAACGAAAATTAGAAGATTGTCGTCCCTTAGACTTGTTCTTCTTATCTTGTGGTAGGAAGGCACCCTTGCCTCCGGTAACCGTAGAAATAATGGAATCCAGGCCTGGACCAAATAAAATCTTTCCCTTGAAGGGAAGAGAAAGGAGTCTGGACTTAGAAGTCATATCCACAGACCAAGACTACAACCAGAGCACCCAGCGGGCTAGGACAGCAAAACAAGAGGCCTTTGCATTTAGGCGAATAATTTGCATGTTCGCATCACAGATAAAAGAATTAGCAATTCTCAGAGCTTTAATTCTGTTTCAAATATCCTTGAGGGGAGACTCCACCTCAATGAGTTCCGACAAAGAGTCGCACTAGTAGGTAGCTGTTCCGGCAACCATGGCAACTGCAGCCACCGGTTGAAACAAAAATCCTGTATGTTGAAACATCTTTCTCAGAAAGGTTTCCATTTTCTTATCCATCCGCTCTCTAAATGAAGAACTATCCTCAAGAGATATAGTAGTACATTTAGGAAGCATAGAAATAGCACCATCCACCTTAAGAATGGACCCCCACAAATCCAGTTGAGAGTCCGGGAACAACTATTTAAAAGTAGATGAGGGGGAAAAGGAAGAACCAATTCTTTGCCATTCGTTCTTAATAATGTTCGCCATCTTAACCGGCACAGGAAAAGTCAAATCAACTTTCCTGTCTTCGTAAACTCTGTCTAATTTAGGTATCATAGGTTCTTCAGGCAGTGCAGCCTCTGGAACCTCTAACGTAGACAGAACCTCCTTTAATAAAAACCGCAAATGCTTAATTTTAAATCTAAAGGATGGTTCCTCCACAGCAGTAGGCTTAGGCGCTAAGGACTCCGACCCAGAAAGTTTATCTTCTAAAGCTACAGAGGTTAACTCATCATCGGATAACTGGGACATAATAGCTAAATCCCATAAATATTTAGATGACTCTGGGTCAGGACAGCTATGTTTAACATTTCTCTTTTGTTTGTGAGAGCGAGGTAATGCACTGAGGCCGCAGGAAGGTCCCCTCCGGGTGGAGGATTAATTGTGCTACGGGGAACTGCATGTTGAGTGGATAATGTAGCAAGGGTTGTAATATCATGGGACGCCGAGTCCTGAGAGGTAGACGGCTCAGAGGGACTAGGAGCCTTAGCAGGCTTGTCTCCCTTCTTAGACTTTATAACGGTGTCAAGGCATGTGGAACATAATTGAGTGGGCGGGAAAACCACGGCCTCCTAATAATATAAACAGGTATGATTTAGTACAGAAGGAGTACCTTCTAACATGTCAGAGTCCGCCATAGTTCATATACCCACAGAAGGAAACAAATAAAAATGTTTTTTATTACAGAAAACTGCACCTTTATACTCCTAATGGCTGGGGCACTCACCCAGACAGTTAACAGAGGAAACGCTCTCCTCAGGTTCAAGTCTCAGCCAGAATGGAGGAAATGAACATAGACTACAGCCGGTCACATGGAGTGCAAGACAGTACTTTCCCTGTTATTACAAGTACAGCAAGTAATAGGAGCTGTGCAACACTTTCAAAAACGAAAGTGAAACTTAAAAATGAAACCTTTTTGTTCCAGACAAAAACACACAGTCTATCAGCCCCGGAAATAATAAACTGATTAATTAACCCCAAATGTTCAATAAACCCCCTTCAGAGGATATTAACCCTGGATCCTATCAAGGTATAAAGGAGCCACACTGGTGTAGCGTTTTATGTGTGAAAATTGAAACGATCTTACCTCCAGCTGTGGAACAGAACACAGTCTCTCAAGTGTGACAGTCTTGACTTGAGTGAGAAACTCGTCAACACTGATTGCTTAGGAGCTGTTAGCAATAGTCTGGATGGTTTCGCAGAAAATGACTGGAGTAATGAGGAAGTGGGAGCGATATTTAAGCCTTTGGCTGGGGTGTCCTTGTCTCCTCCTGGTGGCCAGGTGTTGTATTTCCCAACAGTAAGTAATGAAGCTGTGGACTCTCCCTATCTTAGGAAGGAAATTACTGCACTAGGCAGTATTTTAGGGCTAAAGTTGTGGAGTTCGCAAAAGGCACTTTTCAGTGTCTTTTTTTTTCTGTTTATGGGAACTATGTAATCCCTGTAAATATATATGTATATGCTTATATACATATATATTTATGTGTTAATATGTGTATATATACATATTAAAACATAAATATATGTATATACGTATATACATATATATTTAAAATTGCTGTAATCGCTGTGCTTCTTATCCTTTCATTGTGCTAAAGTTCTGATGTTGTCAAGGCATCAGAACGAGGTTCCCACTGGAGCCTATGGAAGGACGCTCTCGTAGGCACAATGCTTCCCAGCAATGTGAAAGTGAAGTTGCGTTGGCATTGCTGTGAACTAGTAATACTAGCACACATCAGCATGTGCTGGTATTACACAGTGTAGTGCAAATTTCGCTTTCATGAAAGCGATATTTAGAGCGCTCACTTGTAATCTGGCCCTATATATTTAGCATGCTCTATATGTGCT